>NC_056726.1:361871573-362171573 GCF_019279795.1 Protopterus annectens | reverse complement strand
GTCTCTATTTTTGGGTCTTTGTCCTCCCACTATTTAAGCTTTTGTCCAGATTTCTTGTGTTAGGACTTTGAGTGGTATAATGTCCAATTACTCTATAGAGAAAGAGAGAGATCATTATACCATTTTATACTCCACTGGTCCAACACATTATTGGTCAGAATACTATACTTTGTAGCCTTTGAAGAAACTGCCTAAAAGAACTTAATCACTTAATCTTAATTCATCTTAATTAATCTTACAATGATTCCTTACTAGAAGAATTATAAGGATGACAAACATTGAACTATTCAGAAGGGCTTTGGGATCTCTTATTATATTCTGTTCCTTATAGATTACTTAGAGATTACTTTTTTCCTGGAGTATAAGGAGTATCTGTCCAAGTTTTGTTAAAACTGGAACCATAAAATAAAAGCAAATATCATTAATACAGACTGTAAGGCACACACATTGCACAACACCTTCCAGGGTTATGAGGTCAGCCATAACTTTCGTCAAAAATAATTGTGTTTTATACATATAGGTTCATAGGTTTATAGGTATATACTAGGCTAATGACCACCGGGGTCTTTAAAAACCTGCTATTTATCCCAATTGTATCCTGCATTTTTTTTTAGATTTAGTGGTTATTTTAATAGGTGTATGTAAGCTATGGTATAATTTAAAGACTGCATCTGCCCATTAGAGACATAGGTGCTAGACCTGGGGGTTAACTTCTGATTTTCCATCCACTGGTCCAGGTTATGCTTGAAAAAGATTAGGGAAGAAATCTGCCTCAGATAGATGGGAAGCCTTTTTCAGAGGAGGGAGATTCCCTGAGGTACATACCTAACCCTCTAATATGTCCTATTTATGCTACAGGCAAGGTTGAAGTCCCTATATTGAGTAGTTCTGATGTTAATGGTTCTGTGGATGTGTAGAAGGTCCATCAGAGTGGGATGTGTGTGCCAGGCACAGATTGACTTTCAATAGTCTGTAGGAAACTGAGTATGGAGAAAGAACTTTGAGGAGATCTGTATAGGACAAGTTGTTTACCCTCTGTATTCATTTATGAGGAACCTCTGTGGGCATTGCTGCATGTGCCTGGTCTGGTACCTACCTAAGAGGGCATATTACTCACTGATTAGTCTGATGAGGGCCAAGTACAGAAGAACAATGACCTCCTTTGACCTGGATGCCATGTTCTTGTTTATATGCTGAGCAACAAAGAATGATTTTTTTTCTTTTTTACTATCTTAGACACATGTTGGTCAAAGGCTAGTTTATCATCCACATACATCCCCAAATCCCTAACAATTGGATCCATTCTTAAGAGTGTGTTATCAATGAGATATTTTCCTAGGGTGACCAACTTCCAAAAATGTATTATTATGCATTTCTTAGCATTGGGTTTTAAACCCTGGCTTTGGCATAGTCATTTGTGTATGTTAGTCCTTCCTGTAGGATGCTAGTGTATTGATGAGATTCTATGACGGCTCCTAATTTGTGGTCACTCAGTGGTCTTTGACAGTGGCTTTGACTTCTTAGAAGTAAATTCCAAAAAGAAGCAGGCCTAGCATACTGCCCTGAGGAGCTTCACTAGTGACCGTCTTCTTTGTGGATGTGGCATCCCTTATCCTAACTTCCAAGGACCTATCTGAGAGACATATGGCTATTCATCATGTAACATTGGAGTTAATGCCAAATTACATGAGTTTGTTTATAATGCCTGAGTGGGGTATTGTATGCAATGCCATAGTCAGATCAAGGTAGGCAGTGTGCACCATTTTGCCCTCATCCATTGCCTTGTTGACCTTTTCGAAGAAGTCCACCAGACTGAGTAGGCATGATCTGCTTTTGATGAAACAAAACTAGTCTGGATCCAGTGTCTGAAGGTTTACTTCACATGGTAAAAAGCCTGTCTGGAGGTGGTGGTTAAACAGTGACTCCAGAGGTCCAGATAGGTCATGCGTCAGGCTATTTAGGAGGTATCTGAGATATTATTAGGGCCCATTGATGTCATGTTCTTAGCCTTAGACAGCACATTTAGGACCTGCTTCTTAGTGATAGTTGGGGGGTATTTTTGATGGTATTACTTGAGGAGTGGTTGGGACAGTTAAAGCTGGAGCTGAATTTGTCAGCCAGAAGATTTGTTATATCTTTTGGTTCTGTGTAAGTGACTCCATTAACAATAAGTTCTGCACAATTTTGTTTATCACTTTCAGGTTTGGGACATAACTAAAGAAAGCCTTGTGGTTGTTCTTGGCCTGATAGGCTATTTTTATCCCCAAACTGGTTTTATTAGACTTAATTTTCCCTTTTAGTTGTTTGTTCAGCTTGATGAGAGCATTTTTTTATCTTCTTAGGTGATGTCCCTCTTAATTTTGGCTATGACTTTCTTACCTTTTGGTGTAAAGAGTCTTCTTTATATTTGGATTCAACCAAGGTTGTTTGTTTTGTTAGTTTGTTCTGTGCTTGATTCTAGTAAGCACAGTTGTCTGCATTTGTTATCAAGATAGCACAGGGTTTCTGTGTAAAATTCTGCATAGGCAGCTATGTTTATGGATTTGGAGGTGTTTGGAATTGTGTCAGGTAGTCACTTTGTAAAAGGTAGTTTGCCTTAGAGCAGTTCCTGTTACAGGGTTTGCCAGGTTCACAGCATTGATTTTTATTTTGAAGGAGACAGCTTTGTGGTGTGACCTTACCAGACACTACACTCGGGGGTACAGCATTCTCCCATATTTGTAAGTTCCAGATCCATTATATTTGTGCCCCTAGTTGGTATATGGACTTAGTGGTGCTGAGCATTTGTGTTAGCAAAGTCCAGGAATCTCTGGGCCCTCAAATTTGAGGTCATGTAGGATTCTCAGTTTACAGAGGACTAGTTAAAGTCCCCCATGAATATGGTGGTAAGATAAAATGGTAAGTGACTCCAGTAGGCCCAGGTATGAACTACTGGCTTTTGTGGGTCATAGAGGGTGATCTACAGCTTGCAAGCATATGACATGGGCAGTAGCATAGTTAGGGCAGGGACAGAGGGGCAACTGCCTTGTAGCAAGCAGTTTTCTACAGTTTACAAGAAGCATTTTTTTAACTAAAACATGTGTTTTGTAGTGCTCTGTGCAGGCAGGGTATAAACTGTAGCAGCTGTTTGCTACATTTGTACCAAGCAGTTTGCTACAGTTTAAAAGAACAAGAAATTATTATTATTTTTTAATAAAATAGAGGGGGTTAGAGGTACCGGCACAGGGTGCTGGTTGAGCCAGCTGCACTTCTGGATACGGGACTCCACCTATGTTAATTTGGACATAGAGAACCTCAGGCACGTCATCCTGTTTGACCAACCTTGAGATATGTTTGTTTTTGGTATACCAGATTTTGTCCCTGCCTGTGCAGTAGCAGATCTAAATGCATGGAGAGCACTGAATCCCTGCACTACTGGGGTGCTCTTTGTGGCTTTAAACCTTGTCTCAGTAACTACACAGATGCCTGTGCTCTGCAAGGTGATAAGAGCTTGGTGGGAGTGGAGTTTCTGTTTAGGCTCCTGGAGCTGAGAAGTAACATCTTTAGATTCCCTTATTATAAATATGTAGACACATACACATATATTATATATATATATATATATGTATATATGTATGTATATATGTATGTATATATATATATATATATATATATATATATATATATATATATATATATACATACAAATATATCTCCATATATGGGTCCACTTCTTAATTTCGAAAGTCCACAATCCTGACGTTCAATATATCGAACTCAGAACCTTGAGATTGTGGAATCCTGAAATTAAAAAAAGAAAGAAGACCTCAAACAACATGTTTTTGCAGGGGGACAAGCCCCCCTGTACCCCCCACACCCCCTACAACTTAAATATACTAACTCTGAGATCGCTCTACAGTGAAGAGAATGGTAATGGAGATCGCTATACAGTGCAAAATGGGAACATTACCATTCTCTTCACTGTAGTGCAATCTCGGCATTAGTATATTTAAGTTGCAGAGGGTGTAGGGGGTGCAGGGGGGCTTGCCCCCTCCCCTGCAAAAACATGTTGTTTGATGTCTTCTTCTTTTTTCTTCTTCATTTTTTTTAATTTCGAGATTCCACAATTTCGAAGTTCTGAGTTTGGTATATTGAATGTCGGGATTGTGGACTTTTGAAATTAAGAAGTGGACCTATATATATATATATATATATATATATATATATATATATATATATATGGTTCCCCTTCACAAGATCGAATGGATGGAAGCTCAAAATTCATAATCTTGACTCGAGACCAGAATCTCGAACTTTCATTCACTCGAAATTGTGAATGGGAGCCTCAGGTTTAAAAAAATAAAAAGTTAACTTACCTTATTGTAGGGGGGCAAGTCCCCTGTACCCTAGCAGTTTAAATGTGAATGTTCCGTGATCGCACTATAGCGGAGGAATGGAAAATCTTCCATTTTGCGCTTACGCGTACAGCGCGGAATGGGAGATTTCTCTTTCCTTCACTATAGTGCGATCTCGGAGTAGGTATATTTAAGTAGGGGTGTATGGGGAGCACAGCCCCCCACATGAGGGGTGCAAGTGGGGAAGCCCCCCTGCAAAAACATTTGAAAAGTGTTAATTTACTTATTTTTTTGTCCCTTTCATATGTTCGAGTTTCTCTAAATTCGAGATTCTGATTTCGAGTTTATGACTTTCGAGTTTAGAGAAATTCGATCATATGAAGGGGAACCATATATATATATATATATATGGGTCTATCTTACTACGTCGACAAGTCAGAACACCGACAGCGAGAACACCGACGCCAGAAGATCGAAAACGGAGAAGACCGACGGATCAAAACCCCGACGCTGAGAACATCGACATGGGAAAAGGCTGTGTATGTATGCGGTAGTGACGGACGTTAGGGTGCGAGTAAGGTAAGTGTGCGACTGTGATAGTTTGTGGGTTAGGGGCGGGTTAAGTGAGTTAGGGTTAGGGCGCGGGCTAGGTCAGTGTGCGACTGTGATAGTTTGTGGGTTAGGGGCGGGTTAAGTGAGTTAGGGTTAGGGCTGGCTAGGTAAGTGTGCGACTGTGATAGTTTGTGGGTTAGGGGCGGGTTAAGTGAGTTAGGGTTAGGGCGCGGGCTAGGTAAGTGTGCGACTGTGATAGTTTGTGGGTTAGGGGCGGGTTAAGTGAGTTAGGGTTAGGGCGCGGGTTAGGTGAGTGTGCGATAGTGGCGGACCTTAGGGTTAGGGTTTGGGTTAAGGTTGTAGGTAGTTGTGTATGTGAGGTTTAGTGTTGGTTTGTAAGGATTTTGGTGTGCTTGTGTTGTGTGTGTGCTTTTTGGACCGGGGATTTGTTTTGTTTGTTGCTTGTCGGGATTATGGTGTGTCGGGCATGTGAGGTTTCGTGTTTGTGAAATGTCGGTTATGTGGTGTCGGTGATTTTGTTGTCGGCGTTTTGACATGTCGACGTAGTAAGATAGATCCATATATATATATATATATATATATATATATATATATATATATATATATATATAAAGAGAGAGAGAGAAAGGAGATCTATACATATCTATATATGTATCTATATATATCTATGGAAATAGAACTATTAACATGGGTTTACAACAGCCAATCTGTCTGAAGAACAGTGGACTGCAAGCCTGACTACTGAACCTGTGAGCACTCCCAGCACCATTCACAGCTTCTGAGTCTTGCTCTGAAAAGTATGAACAGGCTGAAGAACTAATTAGTCAGTAGGGGTCTAGGAGGATGCCTGATGGTTACAGCAGGACAGGATAAAAAATAAATAAATGAAATATCAGGTTCCAGAGCTCATGGAGGGGTCAGTCTAGAAGCAATGGTTATATTAATGCTTCTTCTGCAAACATAGCTAGTTTATGTTATAGTTGTTTTTGTAATTATTTAAACTTCAAATGTTTTTGTTTTATTTTTGCAGATTGTAAAATTATTGCTCTTAAAATGTTATTTAATAATTCTGAGCTTTTCTCCCAGAGCCTCTGCTGAAAATGGGCTTCTACCAAGTCAGACTTTCCCAGTACTAATAATTAAATAAATAAATAATAATGGTGTCCATCTTCTGACTCTAATTGCCATATTTTTGTTAATAGGCATTCTGTGGGCTGGATCCATTGTCTTGTGTATTAACAGCATACGGTGTTAATGCTGAACAGACATTACAGCACAGAACTGCAAAACAGACAAGAAGAAAGAAACATGTACAAACTAAGTGAGCAGGCAAACTGCTACACTTCAGGGAGGTAGGTGTGGTGAAGATGAAACTCTGTAAGGAAAACAGAGGGATATGTCCAAGAGCTTAAAAAAAGGCAAAGCTGTGATCTCATACTGTATTCTGTGAAATTCACTAGATTATGCATGAGAAGTATAGTAAATATCATGAACTGCTGCCTTTACTGACAGGAAGCCAGCGCACACTGAAAGAAAAACAGTACAGGGCAGTGATAAGGAGCAGTGAACTGGTCCTCAACTAGCTAGATGCAATGTTGTTGTTATTGTTATTTGTCTTTTGGCTTTTTCCTGGTAAGGGGTCACTACAGCGGAACTCTGGCCCGCTAATGATTGGCAGTAGATTTTTACGAAACGCTGAGGTGCCAGCTCGACGCCCAACCTTCAATGAAGGCATGCCCATTTACGCACGCATGCCTTTCGAGCGCTACCCAACTGCGGGGAGGACATGCAGACTCCACACAGAAGGCCCTCCCAAGCCAAGCCGAGAATCGAACTTTAGAACCTCTTGCTGTGAGGTAAAATTGCTACCGCCATACCACCGCAGCATAACTAGCTAGACACAATGTTTTATTAAAAGCAGTAGAAATGGGGTACATGAAAAAAAAGAAAGGGTAACAGCAAGCGGAGTAACTGTCAGCAGGAATACTGTAAGGTATACCAGGTAAGGGGGCAACTAGGATATGTCTTTTTGGTGAATAAAGGGCCCATTAGATTTAAATATAGAGACACACAGGAAGGACGAGTGCAGGTGTGAAAATTAAAAATGGGAGAGGAATGGAGGCTAAGGGCAGGCAGTGAGGACACACAGAAGCACATGGAAGACCACAGACAAACAGGGGCAGATGTGGGCACACAAGGGTAAGAAAAACATGGCAGATTCTTACACATACAATCAAAGAGCAGACAAATGGCTGAGGATAGAAGGAGGTACAAGCAGCCTGTTAGCCACAGGCTGTGTAGCCTGATATTAGTGAGGATGACTTAGAGACAATGCAGCAGTTATAAGTCGAAAATGACAGATTGTGTCTAACCCCACTCTTCCTGATGTTTTTGCCACAGTTCCTGATGTTTTTGCCCACTGTTCCTGATGTTTTTGCTGCCTCCACTGGCAACTGGCAGCATGCTCTGCATAACCTGTCTGTGCTGAAAGACAAAAAGGGATAGGCAAATCATGTAACTCATATGGGTGTTAGGATACACAAATAACCATGCAATAATAAATATCCACACACAAGTGCAGGAAAGCAGAAGCCTCAAATGATTCCCACCTCCCAGGTACAGCCCTGGAACAAGATATGCATGTCCTAAAAAGCAACAAGCAGTCAGGTCCCTGCATAGCAGGATGGCAGTCTGCACTACAACAACCATTAACAAAGGAGCAGACAATGTTATAATGTTACAGTTAGTTGCAATGAAGCATACACGGCTACACTTAACAAACCTTTGTGCAATAAAGCTAAAGCATGAAATGGTATACAATATGTCCCAGGATCTCAGCCCGGTGCATAGTGAAGTCAGATAACACCATACCATAACACAGCACCTGCCCCCAACAACTCAGTCATGCCTCTCAACAGTCCAGATTTTTGCAGAATGTCTAGATTTTTCCCTCATATTTGGGTCTGTTACTCATAAAATCTGTGATTTTCTTACAAATCACTGAGGGCTGAATATACTTAGTAATGACATATATTTGAATTTCAAGTTTCATATCCTGAAAATGCATGCTAACACAAACCCTGTTATTCTAGTAACTTTCTAAGTCTATAAAATCAATATTTAAAATCTGTCCCTATTTTGGGACTTTTGTCCCCCCATTATTTTAGGTCTGTCCTAATTTCCTTTGCTAAGAGGTTGAGATGTATGTCTCAGATAATCAGGAAGACACCTGTTAAAAGCATTTACACTACTTATTAATTGCAGTACTGTGTACATGAAGCTAAAATGTATGTCTGAAATGTAGAGATGCCATAATGAATGAGACTGTATTCTTCTGGCATGCTTATCTGTAATGTATGTTCTAATAAACACTTCTTTCTCCAGATGTTAAAGAACAGAGAGAAGTGCTAGTTCCCGAGATAGGATAACACCTTCATCTAATAAAACAGACAACAATAAACAGCACTAGAATTAAATGGCTACTGAAACTTTCTAAAACCCAAATAGGAGTCAAGCCAAGAAAAAAATTGATGCACAAGTGTTGCAGCAAACTCTGTTAACTGTGGTGTTGGGTGTGGGTAATCTAGTTTATGACCTGTCTCTATAGCTGTGACGACATTGTAAAACACTGGAAATGGCAAAGGACCTTTGCTATATAATAGTAAAAAAAAAGAGAAGAAGGTGTGTGAGTGGTAAAAAGTAACATGATTTGCTTGTGGAATTTTCCTATCTGTGAAAAACTGGCTGACTCAGGGACAGCATTACTTATAGCAGCTAGGTGGAGAACTTAGACATCTAGAGTTAGGAAACATACACAATAAAAAAATGATATTTATTGTGTTTTCTTGTAATTTTCTTTGCGTGGCAATCTACATATATTTTACACTGTAAAGCCACAATAAAGAAGACTCTTTAGGTGCACAATGAAGTTCAAGACAGTAGGACCATTCACAAATGTCTTTTATTTCCACACAAACATAAAGTAATAAAATCCAAAACACAAAGTACATTAACAATAAGAACATACGTTTTCATTTGTAACACTTCATCAGATGTGGGTTGTTTGCAAGAATTAAATCTTTTTTATACTAATAGAACAGCAATGAACCATTCGTGTTGACTGATTTTTAAAGAGATCATGATACCAAAAACTATGGTATGATAATGTATTTATTACATGTGTATATGAACATGAATAAAGCTAAATAAAAAAACATTACAGCTTTCATCAAAACAGACTTGTTTGGTGTTAAAATATTAAAATCCTTATAAATAATGCATAAAACCATAATAAAAAATATTCATGGAGACATTATTAAAGACATTGCTTGTGAACATTTCATTTTAAAAGCAGCTTTTGCTCATTCAAATGTGTATAGTGCCATCTAGTGACCATTAAACTTCATTACACCCTATTAAAACAACTGAAATATATGTAAAATATTTTTGGGACTTTTATGTTAAATAATACATAAGAAAATTTTGAACAAGTAAGAACTAAATAAAATCTGATTAAAATTTATATAAATTGACTTCCTAAAAACCTATGAATGAAAGTTGAAACCTTACAGTCAAATATTAAGATATTAAAATAACTTAAACAAGTGCTTTATTTGATGTTGATGGAATAAGAAGAATAAAGTAAGGACAGAGATGGGATAAAATATTAACCCTATAATTGAGCCTTAAAATTAAAAAATAAAACATGTATAAAAAAATGTAAAAAAAAATATATGTAAAAAAGATAAAGAATTTCATGTTAAAAAATTATGCTGTTTGAAATAAAATATTAAAAGTGGGACTTATAACTTAGCTGCCCTGAATTTTAAAAGCAGGGCTATTGATATGTGGTCATTTAACCCCGGATGTTTATTGGCTTGTAAAGTGACCTGCCACCAAAGCTCCCTATACTCTATCCTTTCTTCCCATAGGCCTCCCCTCTCATCATTCTCTACTTTTTCCAAAACAAAAAAGAAAAAGCATGCATTTTCACAATTTTGAGTGTGCCTATTTAGAGAGTTGGTTTCTTTTTTACTTCTTATATCATATATGTGCTCATAGATTCTTCTTTTAAGTTTACGTTCTGTTTTTCCTACGTAAAAAGCCTGGCAGGCTTTACACTTGGCTAAATACACCAAGCCAAAGTAATCACAGTTATAGTATTCTTTCCCCACTAATATTGTATTTCTACTTTCTAAATTAGTGGATTCCTTGTTTACAATGTAAGCACACTGAGAACAGTGCCCACATTTGTAGGTTCCATTTTTTCTTTTATTACTAGGGCTATTCGAAATATTATGTTCTAGCAAGTTCTTCAAATTATAAGAGTTCTTGTATACCACCCTTAACTTTTCCTTACTAATTTTGTCTATAAAAGTAATAGAAGTGAACCTATTCCATTCTTCTTCCAAGATATTTCTCACCATAATGGAAGTTGCATTAAATTCCAACACTAATGCCCTATTAAAATTTTCATTGTGCTTGTTTTTTTCCTGTTATTTCCTCATCTTTGCCCAAAATCGGTTTAAATTTCCCTATTCTCCCTTGTAAAACTTCTTTTTCTATATATTCCAAAAGACACACTGGATATTTTTTTTTGCCACAAACATTTTGTTAAGAATTTTCATTTCTTCTATAAAAGCTTGCTCCTCAGAGGTCATTCTCGAAGACCTTATATACTGTCCTCTGACTAAGTTCCGCTTTTGGTGTGCAGGGTGCGCACTAGTATAATGTAGATATGAATTTGAGGAGGTTGCCTTCCTATATACTCTGGAACACCGTTTACCTTCTTTTTTGTATATTTCTGTGTCCAGGTCTAATAACTTCTCCTTGTCAGCATTATATGTGAATCTCAGAAAATCTGTACTACTATTCAGAAAAACCTATAAATTCAATAATTGCTTCACTGGATGCGATCAAAAAAAAACACATACATCATCCAGGAATCACTTGTATAAAAGCCATTTGTGGCAGTGTATGGAATTTAAAATCAGCTTTTCCTCCCACTTCGCTAAAACAAGATTCGCATAAGTTGGGTATATTTTACACTGTATCTACATTACTTTCTTTATTGTTTATTTTTTAAGTAAAATTGATTCATTTATCTTTAAACTCTCGTGGATTGTATTTTTTATTTATTACAAGGGTACTTAATGATAATATCTATTTGTTAAACAGGGGCATACAGTCCCTTGTCACGGCTGACCCAAAATCAGTACTGGGTTAAATGACTTACTCAAGGTCACACAACAGGCAAATGAGGACATCAAACTCTATACCACAGGAACTTCAGCTAACAGCCTTATCCCTCTACACCACCTGTCAGACAGCTGTTGTTTAGTGGAAAAGAGGTGAATCATTATTTACAGTGAGGGGTAAAAAACTGTAGGGAGCACACCTTTGAGACTGCATTGGCTGATTACCAGTGAAAGAAATAATAATTGGCAAAATAAGAGCATATAGGCAACTGGAAGCTCTTGACTTTCCTCATGGTGATGGCAGCACTACCAGGCCAGAAGGAAAGCTGGGAAGAAATGGAGAATACTGCCAACCTTCCCTGGAAATTGTGTGTGTGTGTGTGTGTGTGTGTGTGTGTGTGTGTGTGTGTGTGTGTGTGTGTGTCTGTGCATGTGTATGTGTGTGAGAAAATAATACTTTGCGTGAAAGATAATTAACATGGATAGAGGGATGCTGGGAGATACTGTTTCACAGAGCAAGAGCAGTGTGGTTCTGTAAGTGAATTTTGTGTAGTTTAATTAGGATGTAGAGGTTGGAGACCCATATCCAGGACAGCAACACATATATCTCTGTGTTATTGGGACCGAGTTGTATTTTATGAATTAATCGGTGAAAAAAAAACTTGTGGGTGCAGCATTCCTGCTATCACTTCACACTTTGTGGAGACATTTGGTGGAGTGCTAACAAAATTTCCATCACAAGTCATCCTTTCATGATCTCTGCTTCCCATGAAGTAATTCTATTGGTGCCTGCATTGCTCACTAGTTTAAGGGATGCCAGCTGTCCTGGCTAACAGAGCTGCCAAATCATACCTGGCATCCTTCCTAAAAGGAGATGTGTAGGGCTCCAGAGCTGTTCTTTGAACTAGTTGGACAGGAGACAGAGTATAATTCTGCTCTCCTTTGCAGACCAGGTAGGTGGTCCCCATGGGACACTAACTTTAGCAACCATCTCCACAAATGTATAGCAAAACAAGATGGCAGCATGTGAATCCCATCTTACATGGGACTCCGAATCATGTGTAACTCAGCCTAGACCTTGCAAATGTGCAACACATGAAAGTGCACAGCCTGCTAGTGATGTGCAGCTGAAGGCATCTCCACCTCATATTGCTAATGCACATCCCTGAAAATGTTACTTCTTCTAAAATCACCTTGAAGCAAAACTTAAAATCATTGCTAAGGGATAAAACTAATATTTCCAAGGGACCAAATAACATACCAAACTGCATTCTCATCAGTGTAAAGTATGCACTATCTGAGCCTCTACATAAGCTGTTCACCCTCAGCCTATCTACAGGGTGTATGCCTGATGTCTGGAGAACAGCCACTGTGACTTCTTTATACAAGGGCAGCTCCTCTACAGACTTGTATAATTATAGGCATATCTGCCTTAGCAGCCTTATACACAAAGCCATAGAACTTACTAAAGAGCTCATTGTGGTGGAGACAAGCTGGTTAACTGATTTACAAGTCAATAAGTCTGGTTTTGTAAAGGGTAAGTCCTCTTTGCTGAAAATAGAAAGATTCTTTGAAAAGGTTATAGATGCTGTGGACACTGGTCACTTCATGCTTGCCATGTATGCTGCTTATCTTGATCTGGCCAAGGCTTTTGACACTATCTACCACATGGATATTACTGAAATATTAGACAAACTGAATGCAAACTTCCACATTGTCCATTGAATTGCAAATTGGCTTTCTGACAGTTCTTAAGTTGTGAAGCTGCTGATACCCTCTCTGAATGTTAAATTGTAACTAGTGAAGTACCACAGGGATCGGTGTTGGACTCACTCCTTTCTGGCATTTATTTTGCCTTTATCCAAACCAATATCCCAGAAGTGTGGTTGAAAAAGTCTGGTAATAGTTGCAAGCTGGGCACTACTAGCCATGCATCCATCGATACTAAGCAGCACCTGCAAGGGTTGTAATATGTGCACACCAGGTGTACTGAAAATGGTCTCAAATTAAATGCAAAAAGTGCAGAAGTAATGTTTCACAGAGCCGCTCCTGCCTCTTATGTTATAAATTATACTCTTCTTCAGACAGACATGCTCATAAGAGATGTTTTAACATGACGGCAAGATCATAAGAGAACTTGGTACTTATGCAGACGATTTTCTCTCATTTGACTATCACATATATGTAACATTCAGGATATCCTATTCAGTACAGTTAATTTCCAGTATCCAGAGGAGACATACTATCACTGTACTCTTCAGTTATCTGACCCTCAATTAATACAATACTACTTTTGGTATGTACATATCCAAGTATGTCACTCTGCTGGAAAGGCTACAAATATTTCTGACCAAGATAATTAAAGGCCCTAAATCCTTCAACTACCTCAATAGATTATTTCAACCCTCCTTACACTCAGTAGACTGTGGCTACTCTGAGGTGACGTGTCTCACTTTTTGAGCTAAGAAAGACCCAATTCCATTTAACATTCTTTAAAAAAACAGTAGCTCTTAAAACATCTAACAGCCACACTAACAACCTAGTTCTTAACCAACAAATAAACAAGACTCACTGGAGGGATAGGTTCCTAACTCAATGTATTCCTTCCTATGAAATAAGATACCATTACATTTCAAACAAAGTACTGCTTTCTCTAACTTTAATGCTAGTCTTGATGATTGAACGGATAAACACAAATATACACCAGGGCCGTTATATACAGCCCTGCTTAATATGGTAAGTGAACACTATTAAGTGCTAGAAAAGGTTGGCAAGACCTTTTAATTGTGCATATGGTTATGCATCTTGTGGTCTCTGTGATCACTTGTCCAGTATTGTTCCTATGTTCTGCACAGCGCAGTGATTGATAAAAAAGTTGGAAATGAGCCTCATTTGCATAAGTAAAATGCAAAGTAGCACTGATTAGTGATGTATGCTAGCATTCTATTTTGGATGCCAAAACAAGGATTAAGGAAAAACTAGTAGCAGACCTACTGCAGCAGCTTGAACTACATTCTGCTATCACAGCAGCAAGGACATGGGAGGCAGCTCGTAAGAGGTACACAGGCATCTATATTTGTGTGATAAGAGATATATGTGCAGTGTCACATACTGGTGACTATCTCCCTTTTGAATGCTCCATGTAACTGAATTGTTGTCATAGGTTCATAAGTTCATAAGAGATTACTAGGTTAATGGCTTAAGATCCCTTACAAACCTAGCCAATATGACCTGATTTTGCCCAATATATGGCCCGTGTGGGTAAGAGACTGACATTGATTTGTGCCTATTCCTTCAGTATCATACTGATTGCCCCCTGTTTGTAAGGGACATAGGTACTACCCCAGGTGTGAATTTGCAATTCCCCATCCATTGATTCAAACTGCATTTGAAGAGGTCCAGGGAAGGGATCTGCTTAATGTGAATAGAAAGCCTGTTACAAAGAAGGGGCAATCTCTGAGACATGTACCTATCTCTCGAAGCATGTTTTCTGCTTCAGTCACTGACTAAGTTTAGATTCCTAAATCAGGTGATCCTCATGCTAGTTGACTTGTGTATGTGTAGCAGCTCCACCAGGGCTGGATTTGTGAGTGCCTTGTAGGTCAGGCATAGGCCAGCCCTTAATAGTTGTTAGGAGACAGAGTAAAGGGATAGGACTTTTAGTCTATCTGCATAGGACATGTTGTTTACATCCTGTATATTCTTTGTGAGGAACCTCTGAGGTCACTACAGCTGCTATAAGTGCCTAGTCAAGTATATGCCAAATGGTGCATTGTACTCGGTTATAAGTCTAATGAAGACTGAGTACAGTGGGACTATAATTATCGTGGATCTGGATGCCATACCTTTACTTATATGTTGTACCACCTAGAAGGACTTAATTATCACTGTGGACACATAATGGTCAAAGTTCAGGCTACTATTTATCTATGTACCCAGATCTCTCACCTTTGCATCTACTCTTAGGGGACTGCTATTGAGGTTATAATTTGCAGGGCTATTTGACTTCCCAAAGGGTATGATAATGCATTTTTTGCATTTTGTTTTAGGCCATGGTTCTGGCACCAATTATTTGTTTGATCTAGACCCTCCTGAAGGATATCTACATCACTGGGGATTCAATGATTGCCCCCAGCTTGCATTTGTCAGCAAACTGTGTCACCCAGAGGCCTTCCACATTAGTCTTGACTTCAGAGAAGTATATTTCAAACAGTGGTCCCAGCACTGAGCCCTGTGGCATGAGACAATTGGTTATCTGTCTGGTGATGTAGGGATTTATGCCTATTTTGCGAGTTTATTTATAATACCCGAGTGGGGAATTGTGTCAAATGCCTTGGCCAGGTTGAGGTAGTCAGTATGTACTGTTTTACCCTCTTCCGTGGCCTTAGTGACTTTCTCAAAGAAATCCACCAAATTTAGTAGGCATGACTTGCTCTTGAAAAAAATTAATTGGGTCAGATTCAATGCCTGGAGGTTTCCTATGCCATTATTTATCAGGTCCATGATTATTCTTTCCATGCCTTGACCACACACTCCAGTGGCCTCAACCTCATTACCACAATCAACAGAACATGCTGGAGTGACAGGTTCATAACCCAGAGACTGCCCTTGCTATGGAATAGACTTCCCATACATGTCAAACAGAGCACCTCACTGGCAGTCTTCAAGAGAAACCTTCATGAGTGGATGGGAAATAGAAAATTCATCCCGGGGATCACTCCAGTGGCTCTACTTGACAGAGGCACTGGGAACTAAGGTTGGGTTGCACAATGTCAGGGTAATCCTATGGGCTACGTTTGTAAAGGCTCCATGGTCATTAGTCTAGTACACACCTATGAACATATAAGACTAGTTAAACTTATGGGTCTGTAATGTCCTGTGTCACTAAATGGCCTTCCTATATGCAGAGGGATAACTGTTTCTGGCCTCCACTCTATCAAGACAAAGTCAGTCCATAGGCTGTGGTTACATAGAGAGCCTAGCGAGCCTGATAAGTCCTGATTTAAGCTGTTGAAGAGGCAACCTGATGTTTGAGTTTCGTTTTTACTTTGTGCTTGTGTGGATTACTAGGTTTGTGTTTCCGATGCTGTTTTGGGTACCGAGGAGTCCCTACAAAAATGGATAGCAGTTCCTTGCTGAATGAGTTTATCAGGGTTATACAAACTCACTCACAAACCAATATGCCACTTCCTGATTCTGGAACGGTAATATCCTGTGCTCAGAGTAGCCCCAAACAGACGGTTGAAGCAGCGATGACATCAGACGCCGGAGATGAGAGGTCTACTACATCCAGGAGGGGAGAAGGAGTGCAGGAGAACTCTACAAGAGGTAACGGCTGTAATTCATGGCCGTTCAGGGCTCAAAATCATAGAACAGATGATGAATACGATTTGGGGCATTTAAATGTTTTTGCCCACATGGATTTTCACCAGTGACTGGATAAATCTTTTGCCAGTATAGAGCGAAGGAGGAAGGAACTGGACAGAAAACGTTACCTACAAGGACAAATGTAAGACTTAAAGCACAGTTATCTTGTTATAAAGCACTAGCTTTAGATAACTGGTATTTCAATAAATGTATTGAACAGAAAATTGTGCCAAAAGGCCTAAGATTGAACAAATTTCTGAACAACACAAACCAGGACACTGAATTTTTAAAAAATGTTAGTTGTTGTATCTTTCGGCTTTTCCCGGTTAGGGGTTGCCACAGCGGAACTCGGTTCGCTAATGATTAGCAGTTGATTTTTACGTGCTGAGTTGCCGGTCCTAACGCACAACCTTCAACGAAGGTACGCCCATTCACGCATGTCTCCACAGAAGACGCTCTAGCTGAGAATCGAACGGGACAATGTCTTGCTGTGAGGCAACAATGCTAGTAATATACTTAATGATTGTGGTGTTTCTATTTTGAAAGCTATGATAAGAAACAATGAAATAATAATGGAGCAATGTAAAAATGAAATTGAAAAACTCAATAAGGAAATAAATGCAGACCTATTGTTTAGTATTGTAGAATATAAGAATGTGTATTTGAGAGTTTTATAGGATGTAGATAACTTAATGACAAAGAACCACAAAAGGAAGATATCTAAACTTGACAGAGATATACAATAATACCAACAGGGGAGGGCTTATAACTGTGAGAATAAGAAAAAGGACCTTGATGTTAGATATAGGGACAACACCAACCACATATATTGGGAGGAGAGAGAATAAATGGGGCCCAGGGAGAAAAACATTTATGAAATGCAATACAACAGCAGTAATAATCAATTTCAAGAATATGAGAATGGTAAGCAAGGTAGGAGTAGCCCTTTGGGGGGGGGGGGACCGAGAAGGTCCGAGAGAATTCGGAACCTAGTACAACAGCTCTCCTATGCGGAAGTGACGGGGAATTATTATACACGTTAACAAGGGAAGAGGGGTTTCAGGAGATGAATTACTGTTTAACAAAAGAATTTTCATTACAAAACAATAACGAGAGTCATGATGGGAATGTTGTAGAGCTTGGTCACAACTCGGATGATGGAGATTGTGAAACTATAAATGTGAGGAAAGTTACAGTCCACACACAAAATAATTTTAATATTTATAACTATACAGAGGTTACTGTTGATGATAATTATTTTAAGTTATTCTTAAAAGGCTTTACATTTTTGCCCGTTAAAAAAACAAACATAGGAGACATAGTCCTTGATATTAAACTATTTACTAGGAAATTAAACTTGGCACATATATTTAAAGCCGATCCCCATTCCATTCAGAACAATGCACTAAAAAAGAGCAGCACCTACAACCCCCCACCATTACATCAGGATATACACAATTTTGAGATGTGTGTAATTAGCGTGATTAGGAGAGAATATGGAAAGACTAAAGACACTAATTCTAATTTAACACCCAATGAGAGAAAGTTGCTCAAAGAATTAAGTGAGAATAGTAGGATCCAGGTAATGAAGCCAGACAAAGGGGGAGGGGTTGTGTTAATGGATCAATGGCAATACACAAATAAGATGCTGGATATACTAAATATGGACAATAGATATGTTATAGTATCAAAAAATGAACTAAATATTTCTTACAAAATAATTGATTTGATACTAGAGGATAACTTGATGCAGGAATTGATAGATATACCTTTATACCATTTTAAGGGTATCAAAACCAGTAATTCCAGCTATTTTTGGCATTCCCAAGATACACAAGGGGGTGGATAATCCACCCCTGAGACCCATAGTTACTTCACAAGGATCAAAAATCCAACCATTGGCTATATATGTGGACACAAAACTAAATAATTTTTACCCCAGATATCCACATATACTGGTGGATTCATGGGATTTCTTGAATAAAATTGGTACTAGCCTTTACAAGGATAACATTATTTTTCTCACTATCGACATACATTATTTATTTTCAGTAATACCCCACATGGAAGGCCTAATATGGTTTGAAAAAATGCTTGAGGAATTTGATTTCCTGACTTCTGATGAGTTCAAACTAGTTTTAGAAAACATGGAATTGGTATTGAGATATAATTACATTTATTTTCAGGGAGACCTATACCACCAAATGGATGGGGTGGCTATGGGTTCGGCATGTGCTCCCATATACGCTACCATTATAATATTATATTGGGAACAACATTTTGTATTTAAATCTGTATTTTACCAATATATTTTGGGGTATTACCGATTTCTGGATGATATATTCATTCTATGGGAAGGAACCAATGAATCGATACTGGAGTTTATGAACTATTTGAACCATAGTACAAGTTTTTTACAATTCACACACGAAGTTGGTGTAGCTGAAACACACTATTTGGATGTTAAGTTAAAGAAAGACTACATTAATAAGGTTTATAGGTCTAGTATATACAGGAAATAATGCTATTCTAACTCATATCTACATTACAAGAGTGATCATCCATACAATCTTAAAAAAAATATTATTAAGGGGCAGGTGGTTAGATTAGCAAGAATGACATCAGATAGAATGGAATTCATGAGAGAAATAGATACTATACATAAAATGCTTGGTGAGAGGGGATATACCAATGAATTAGTCAATCCTATTAAGAGAGGTGTGGTGGAAGGATGGGGTACAACATATCCACCACTACTAACCAGTGGGGAGAATATTGGAAGTAAGAAAATTTTGGGTAACACTGAACAAATTACAACACAACTCCCCTACTTGACACTAACATAGTATACTGAAATGGGTTGGATTACAAAATGCATAAATGACATTTGGGGTATGTTTAGTAGGATGCCTACTAGAGTGGAAGTGTTTCAAAAACTATTGAGATATAGTTTTACAGGAGTTTTTAACTTAAAAAACATATTGGAGAAGAAAAAGGATGATTGTAGAGGGGGGACATGCCAAAAACTTGGCACCTTTAAGTGCGGTAGGTGTTCCCAGTGTCTTTTCATAGCGGGAACAAAAGAATTAAATATACCCAGTATTAGTTTCAAGATTAAGGGTAAAACGTATTCCAGTTGTTATACTAAAGGAGTAGTATATTCAGTGTACTGTAAGGTCTGCTGGGCATACTATATTGGAAAGACAGAGCGTCATTTAAGATTACACATATACGAAATATACAAAATATTAATAAGAAGAATGAAAATAATGCCCTATACAGACATTTGTTGACATGCAAAGACGCAGATTACAAATTTTGGGTGTTAGAGGAAGTTAGACATAGTGAGAGAGAGGGTGATTGGGAGACTCAATTAGAGTTTCTAGAAATGATTTGGCAACTAAGGCTGGATGCATGCAACAGTCCTGGCATGAATGACCATGTCTCTATCACCCCTGCTTTGAAATTACTTTCAGCTAACCCAAAAAGGTGTGATTTATAAATCAGAACACTAACAGAAGATACTTACGGTAACATGGCACTCCAGGTAGTCAAAATTTATAAAGGGCATATAGAAATTCATCCCAACATTACCACACAACCATTAAATATTACTATTTTATTAAACTGATGATATTTAACATTGAATATTTTATACATAATTTATATTTAATAATTCAACAACTTTGTACTATATATATATATATATTATATATATATATATATATATATATATATATATATAATTATTTTAACATATTAAATTATATAGTTTTAATAAATGCTTGCATAATGTATAAAGTACGTAAAAATCATTTACCTATTTATCTATTTATATCTATTTATATTTATATATATATTTTATATTCACATTTTTATACAGCTTTGTACAAGTATGGCAATTATCAGTTTTTAACAAGTGGTGCAATATGTTTTTTTCCCAATGTTTTTACATTATTAGGTGTTTACACCGTTGGTTTCATGGTTATATATGTTTTTTGGTCAGCATTTATGAAGTATGAGTTAATTTTCTACAATATACTATATAATACAAACATAAAACATAAAAAAATATATATACATTTTTATAATGAATTTTAATATATCAGTGTGCATTTATTTATTATTGGAAGGACATTTATAGTTGTCATATATTATAATAGTCATATAGTGGCACCATACAACTGATTTATGAAGGGTTAACATATGAGATTTTTTTGAATTATTTGGTTGACCAATGCAGTGAAATTAACTAGTATAATAAGTGTAAAGCTACTGTGGCAGATGATTCTGATGAAGCCTCCCGAGTGGAGATGAAAGCGCTTAAACTGCCTTGTTTTATTGTTTTATTCAAATATATTTTGCATTAAATGCTTATGTTTGTGGAGCCTGTTTTGTGTAAATCATTTGGAGTGAATATTATGTGACATAAACTCTTCTGAATAGAAGATATCGACGGAGGGACAGCCTTCATTGATATTTGGAGCAATGTTGGTGTTTTGAGTTTTGTTTTTACTTTGTGCTTGTGTGGACATGGGAATCTGGTTAGCTGATAGACAATGTGCTACTTCAGATGAGTTGGAGAAGAAGGGTGACCTATACAAAGCAATCAGGGCATCCCTGCACAGGAAAGAGACCCCCCCAGTACTGCTCTTGGGTTTAAAGGAACCCATGGTGGGCAGCACAGACTGCCCCAACAGAATCTGCCAGTTACAGGGGGAGCCACTAGTCCAGGTACATGTCCAGGATCTACATTTAAATGTTTTGAATGCAACCAATGGGGCCATGTGGCATACAGATGCCCACTGAGGCAAGGTGGGGAAGAAAAGGTGAGAGAGCCAGTAAGTGGGGAAGACAAAATGCAAATAGTAGGTTGCCTTGAGACAACAGGGGTACTGAACTACCATCCTGCAGATGTCCTGATAGGGAAAGATTTTGATGAGGCAGTACTATGTGTTAATGCAGTTACATGCAGTCAGGCTTTGAGACAAGCATGTGGGTCTGGTAGCCTGGTTGAGGCCCAGACAGACTGCATACTTGCAGCCAGGACTGGTGAGGTGGTTACTTCATGAAGGGAGCTACTCTGTAGCAGTGAGACTGAAGGTGAGCCACAGCTGCTTGTGGGTACCGATGTTTCCTTGGACAGAGTGAATGCAAAGGCATCACTGTCAGAGGATGCCAGACTTCCTGTGGAAGGGGAGCTGCAGAGGGTTACAAAGAGGGAGTTGAGACAGGCTCAGCTCTCAGACCCTACATTGCAAGACCTGAGAGAGGTAGCTAGTGAGGGACCCTATTCTCAAGGGAAGGGGGAATCTGTATACTGGGACAAAGGGTTACTGTTATAGAGAGTGGACCCCTGAGGGAGGGCTGGAAGGTGAGAGGGTACAGGTAAGATAAGGTAAGGTGCCTAGAGCCTACCATCTGGCACTTCTAGCCATAACCCATGATAGTCCCTTTGCAGGTCATATAGGCATAAAACATACAAAGAGACATATTATCCAGAACTTCTACTGGCCTGGAATTTCCAGAGATGTAACAGGGTACTGCAGGACCTGTGAGTAGTGTCAAAAGGTAGGTAAGGCAGGATACAAGGTGAGAGCTCCTTTGATGCCTTTGCCTGTGATTGAGGAGCCATTTTAGAGGGTAGCTATGGATATTGTGGGGCCTCTGAGTACCTCAGGTTCCACAGGGACAAAGTATATCCTAGTGGTAGTGGATTATGCTGATACCCTGAGGCAGTGGCTCTGTCCTGCATTAAGGCAGAAAAGGAGGCAAATGCTTTGTTAGAGATTTTCAGCATGGTAGGATTTCCCAAAAGAAATACTGACTGACAGAGGTGCCAATTTCATGTCAGACCTGCAGGCTTGTCTGTGGAAGTACTGTGGGGTGAGGCACCTGAAGACCACCCCTACCATTCCCAGACTAATGGTCTGGTTAAGAAGTTAAACTCTACAAGCAAGTCCATGCTACAGGCATTTCCAGACCAGTTTAAGAGGGAGTGGGACAAATATTTGCCCCATCTGTTGTGTAAAGAGTGGTTCCCCAGGAATCCACATTTTTTTCACCCTTTGAGTTACTGTATGGGCATAGGGTGAGGGGACCTCTAGATTTAATTCATGCTGAGTAGGAAGGTGAGTGTGAATCTCACAAGGAGTCTATTGTGGCATATGTCCTAAAGCTCAGGACAAGGCTCAGGAAACTCATGGGCTTGGCCCAGAAAAACCTGGCAGAAGCCCAACAACAGAAATAGGTATGGTATAACAGGAATACTCGAGCTAGAGAGTATGCTGTAGGGCAGCAGGTAATGGTTCTCATTCCTGTCAGACACAGCAAGCTGCGAAAGGTTGGGAGGGACCCTACAAGGTGGTAAGAAAGGTAAGTGATGTTAACTACATGGTGGAACTGCTAGGAAGGAGGCAGGAGCACAAATTGTACCGTTAACATGATGAAACCTTATCATGATAGGGAGGCCCTTGTGCTGAACATTTGCAGTGGACTGCAGGAGGAGTCTAAGGGAGATCTGGTGACTGATCTCCTCAGTGAGGCTCGGACTGACACCTCAGTGGAAGGGGTAGCAATGTCCCAGCAGCTATCTCCTACCCAGGTTCGAGAAATCCGAGCAGTGTTACAGGTGTTTGGGGACATGTTCACTGGGAAACCAAGGTGCACCCACCTGGTGCAGCACGAAGTGGATACAGGACCTCAAAGGCCTATTAGGCAGGCCCTTTATAGGGTGCTTGAGAGAGTCAAACAGACTCTGAGGGAGGAGATACAGGAAATGTTGGAACTAGGGGTAATTCAAGAGTCCAACAGTCCCTTGGCCTCCCCAGTGGTGCTGGTGCCAAAGAAGGATGGCACCAGGTTCTGTGTGGACTACAGGAAATTAAATAGTCACATACAGTCAGATGCTTACCCCATGCCTAGGACAGATGAGGCCCAAGAGCAGCTGGGTGGGGCTAAATATCTTACATCCATTGATCTTGCCAAGGGTTACTGGCAAGTACCCTTGACTCCCAGTGCAGGAGAGAAGTCAGCCTTTGTGACTCTTTTTGGCTTATATGAGTTCACAAAGATGCTCTTTGGGATGAAAAATGCCCCAGCGACTTTCCAGAGGCTGGTAGATCACATCCTAGCAGGAGCAGGAGGGTTTGCCCTTGCTTATCTAGATGATATTACCATCTACAGCCATTCCTGGCAAGAGCACCTTCAACAAGTCAGGGAGGTGCTGGGCAGACTACAGAAGGTAGGGTAGACCATTAAGCAAATGTCAGGTGGGTATGTCAGAGGTCTCCTACTTGGGACATAGAGTGGGGAGTGGTAAGATCAAATCAGAACCTGCCAAAGTAGAAGCCATTCAGGCATGGCCTGCACATGTTACTAAAAAGCAGGTGAGGGCATTCCTAGGGACAGCAGGGTACTACAGAAAGTTCGTCCCTAGTTATAGTACCATAGCTGCTCCCCTCAGAGACCTGACAAGGCAAATCAGGCCAGATAAGGTAGTGTGGACCCTAACATGTGAGCAGGCATTGCAGAAGTTTAAGGAAGCTTTGGGAGGACCTCCTGTTTTAGCCAGTCCTGATTACAGCAAATAATTTATTATGCAGTGGGATGCTTTGAACTATGGGTTGGGGGCTGTACTTAGCCAGATTTCTTCAGAGGGAGAAGAGCACCCAGTGGTCTATCTCAGTCATGGGCTCCAACCCAGGGAAGAATGCTATGCAGCTGCAGAAAAGGAATGTCTAGCCATAGTGTAGGCACTGCAGAAACCTCAGCCTTATCTGTATGGAAGAAAATTCACTGTAGTGACAGGTCACAATCCCCTAACATGGTTAAACAGAGCCAGCCAGCAAAATGCCAAGTTGCTAAGATGGAGCCTAGGGTTGCAATCATATGATATGTTAGTGCAGCACCGTTGTGGGATTAGCAATGTCAGTGCAGATGGGATCTCACAACAGGCAATGGGGTAAGGTATACTCAGATAGACCTAACCCTCTCAAGCAATGTTTCTCAAGGGTCACTTGAAAAACTAGCATGAGTTCTCCAGTAGGGGAGATGTGTAAAGATAGGTGAAGGCTGCCAGCCTAGCTAGATAGAATTTTGTAGATAATTCTGTCATTTGTAAATATTAATGTAAGCCACAGGCTTGTTCTCTTAAATGTGAAAAGACTGTATTGCATGTTGAACTAAAAAAATGTAACAACAGTGCACTCTGCTGTAAGAAAGCTGATAAGTCAAGCATTGTGAAATTCTTTGATCTAAAACTCGGAGCCGAGATGTCTAGATGGATAAATTCTGCCTATTATTTTGAGGCCAGAGTTAATGGCCAGAATTTATATGTATAATTTCTTTTATTGCCCTGGCTTCCTGACCAGCTGCAAGATCAAAAGGGCTATTAACCTCTGAGTTTCTGTTAGCCTGGGAACCAGAAAGAAATGAGGTAATCTGAAATGAATCAGTGGTACTGTGTTATTAATTTAAGGACAGAAAAAAAATTAGAGCATTTGTCTTGAGAACATCCAACATTACCAGCACTGCCTGTGATGTATATGTAAGTTTATTTTAGAACTGTGTTTTCTCTTAGATATAGCTAGGAACTAGGAAGATTAGATTAGTTTTTTTCTGTATTGATGTCAGAACTTTTCTACTGTATTATTTTAAGTATTTCTCTGTGATCTCTGAACTCTTGACTAGCACTGTGTAGTAAGAAGTTTTGTCTTGTGTTTTTATTATTTATTATTAAATATTTTTAAACTTTTCAACTGTGTCTGTTTTGTGTAGAGATAATTTAAGCTCTAAGAGCACACTGCATGTATTTAGTGATACTGGCCAAGTCACTCCAATAAGCCTTGACTGTTCAGTTGCACTTACCATTTGGATAATAATATTGCACAGTAATAATTGGACACCCTTTATTAAGGGCCTTTTTAGTAGCTGATAAATATTAGTGGGTGATGGCAAGTAGTACTACTGTATAGTCTGGGTAAAAGGGGCACAGCTGGAAAATCTGTGCAGCCTTCCCCAGGAGTGTCTGTGTGGTTGTATATAACTCTTATTTTAAAATGTGTGTGTGTGTCAGCTACTTGGGCAGGGACATTAAGCACTGGTTGAGCAAGCTAAAACCTCCAGCACCTTCTCTGTCCAACCAGTGTGTGTGTCAGCTACTTGGGCAGGGACATGAAGCACTGGTTGGCCAGAGAAGGTGATGGAGGTTTTAGCTTACCCACTAGGCTGAGATCTGGACCCTATAGTTGTGCCAGTGGTCTTATTGGGGACCTGGAGAGAAAGGGAGAAAACCAGACCCAGACTGACTGTGATCTATGTGTGTTCTTAAGGGAAATTGCACTTTACTGTGTGTGTATTTATTATCCTTTCCTAATATGGACGCCCCTCACTGGTGTTAGTGGTGAGGATTGAGGCTCCTTGATTGCTGGGCCAGTGCACAAGTGTCACACTCTCATAATCAGCCTGACTAGATAAAATGATTTCCTAAAGACATGAGGTTCATAGGATAACTCATTGTCAGTGAAAGTGCCATTATAACTGTGTTACTTTTTGAAGGGGTGCCATTTGTGTGGTATGTGCATGGGTGCCCATGTTTGACAAAGGACACTATACTACATTTCTTGGTATTTAAGTTAAAACCATGGTCCTGGCACCATTAATTTTGCATATATTAGACCATCATGGAGAATCTGGTAGTCATCTGGAAAGTTTATGATAGCTCCAAGTTTGCAGTCCTCCATAGACTTGGTTAGCCATAGACCCTTCACATTAGCCTTGACCTCAGACAAGTAAATCCCAAAGAGAAGTAGCCCAAGGACTGATCCCTGAGGTCACTGATAATAAATGGCATTTTGATGTAAATGTGCCCCCTGCACTAATAGAATGAGAAATGCCAGTGAGGCATTTGCCATTCAGTGGGTTACATAAGGATTTACATACAGTTTGATTAACTTGTCTATAATAATAAAATGTGGGATGGGGCCAATGGCCTTTGCCAAATTAATTTGCCTGCATCAAATGCATCTATGAATTGTTCAAAAAGTCCACCAAGTTCAGAAATCCAAAAGAGTCAAAACAGGACTTAGAACACTAAAGGTTCAAATTCAGCAACCAGAGCAAGTGAAGAAAGTAATAACAAAATTCAAACCACCACGCTGTAAAATACCAGTTATTTATTAAGACACTCAACGTAAGCACTTTTGGGTGAAGTACCCTTCATCAGACAATTCACAAATACACTGAATCATATTTAAAACACAAAGTAGCCAATCACATTCAATAATGGGCCCTCCTCATCTTGAGGGTGGGTTTAATGGGAATAACCCCATTCATCCTAGGTGGTCTGTGTGCGCACATCTCTATAATCCACTTACTTTCATAGTATTCTGTCAAATTGCCTATGTCACCCCCTCTCCTGGATAACATAACAGTCTGTAACACCATAAAATCAAAGGTATGCCCACTATGTTTACTTACATGCTGATACTGAGCATTGTGGGTATTACCTGTACATATTGCTGATAAATGTTGCAATATTCTATTTTGTAATTTACAGTTGGTTTTATCCACATAGAAGGAATAGCAGTCCTTGCACTGAGCTAAGAAGACATCTGTTATATGACAATCTGCATATGATGCCGATGAATATCGTTTACTGTCCTCTAAAAAAAAAGGAGGCCAATCTATTAGTCCCCTGCCATAAACAAGCTGTACAACAGAAGGAAGAAAAGAGGAAAAACCCAGGATTCAAAAAAATCCCTCACCAGCCTCAGTAGAAAGCTGAGATCCCTCATAAAATCTTTGAAAGCCATTTATGAAAACAAAATTGCCAAAGAATCCAAAGACAACCACAAGGCCTTCTATAGCTATGTCAAGAATTTAAATGGAAATACTCAGATCTGCTCTGAGCTACAGCAGAATAGAACTAGATATACTGATCCCAAGGATATTGCCAATATCCTGGAAAATAGATTCAGTGCCAACTTCACCCCCTCTCACCCCCAAAAGGGCCCATCTCAATACTGAAAGAATGACAAATTCTGGTAATTATGGCCACTCAGGTAAAAAACACACTCTCCAAAGCCAAAAATAGAGCATGCATGGGACCAGGTGACATCCCAGGCTGTGTACTGCATGAGCTACAAAATGAACTGGCACCTCACCTATGTGTCATGTTTAATCATAGCCTCACCTCAGGCTTCATGCCCACAGAGTGGTGCACAGCTACAGTCATCCCACTCTACAAGGGGGGGGGATTCACTTTGGATCCCGGGAACTACAATCCCATCAGTCTGACAAGCCTGATCTGCAAGGCCATGGAACATATTATCATGGAACTTATAAACAAAGACATTGGCAACCTTCAAACACTGGACCCCACCCAGTTTGGGTTCGTGAAGGGCTGATATTGCCTCCTGAACCTGATTGACTTCTTTGAATCAGTCTCCAGAGCCATGGACGAGGGTAAGGTGGTTTACCCAGCCTACTTGGACCTCGCCAAGGCTTTCAACACTATCCCCCACAAAAGGGCCTTACCAAAACAGATGCCTGGTGCCAGAGCCATGGCTCAAGCTAAATGCCAAAAAATGTATAGTTTTCCCCTTTGGGAAAAAACACTCACCTATGAACTACCACATAGGTGGCAGTACACTATACACCGAAAGTGTGATAAGGGATGTAGGGACATAGGTGGACAGTGGTCTCAGCTTTGATAACCACTTAGCCACAACAGTTAGAAAATCCTTCTACATGGCACACCTCATCACTAACGGCTTTTCATCCAGAAAAAAGGAGGTCATTGTCCCTCTGTACTCATCCCTCATAGACGCATTATAGAATACAATGCCCCATTTGGTATGTACCTCACAAGACATCTGCAACAACTAGAAAGGTCGCAGAAATACCTCACAAAAAGAATCACAGGCCTAAAGCAGATGCCTTATGCTGACTGTCTAAAGAAACTCCAACTATACTCTGTCGCATATTGCCTATTCAGAGGCATTCTCTGCCTAACATACAAGGCCATGTCATACCCAGAGTTGTTGGGCATGCTACACTTAAAGAAATCCCAATCCCTCTGAGCCACACGCTCCAGGGATCCTAACCTTGTCATCATGATGAATAGAACATGCTGGAGGGATAGGTTCCTGACATAGAGACTCCCCATACTCTGGAATAGGCTGCCCATACATATCAGGCAGAGTGCCTCAATGGCCCTCTTCAAGAGGAACCTTGACGATTGGATGGAAGATAGGAAATTCACCCTGGTATCACATCAGTAGCCCTGCTAGACAGGGGTCCAGGAAAGTAAATATTTGTGGGAAGCAATAGCCAGGGAATCGTTATGACTAGGCTTGTATAGGCCCTAGGGCTGATAGCCTAGTACCTACCTATGAACCTATAAATAAATTGTTCTTCCTAATATATTTACAGGTTTTGGAGTGTTGACATGGGAAAGTTCCCTGACGTGTGATATTATTGATACATCTCCTAGATCTCCCATTGCATAACAGATCTTTTAAGTTTTTATTTTGTTTAAAACAGAACAGTGGTTTGTGAGTTATAATTTCTTTAAATCTATCATCTGTGTGTAATATACCCCAGTTTTACCTAATGATATCACAAATACTTCCTATGTTGTTACTATACTTCAAAGTTACTCTTAAAGGTTGTTTCAAACTCCCTGTATTATTCTGGTAATCAGTTTTATCACCAGAAAACCAAGGTTTAGCCTTAGTTCATCTTTTGTTAGTACATTCCTGATAGGCTAAGTTTATTTTATCATCCTTGTAGCCTCTGTCATGAAAAGTATGCTTTAACTCTAGTGACTTCTGTTTAACACACATTTTGTTTGTACATAGCCTAGATGTTCTGTAAAACTGTTCCTTGGTTATATTATCAAACACATGCCTAGGATGCATGCTAACGTAGGGTAGAAGCATATTGCACCAACAGTCCTTCCTATATATCACGGTGTCAATTGCATCACAATCATTTCTAGTTAAACGAACATCTAGAAAATCTATACTGCTGTCAGAATAGGTCACATTAAATCTTAAAAAATCTGTTGTTTTCTCCAAGTAGGCTACAAAGTCATGTAACTCATTATTAGTACTTTCCCATAATAAAAACACATCATCAAGAAAATGTGTATAGTACTTCAGTTGTTGCTGCCATCTAAACATATTGTTGTCAAATATAACCTGATTCTCCCAGTATGCCAACACGAGGTTGGCATATGTGTTTACACAGGGGGTGCCCATGGCTACCACCCTATTCTGGCGATATATACCATCAGCAAACATAAAGATGTTGTTGCTTAAAACACAATTCAACAATACAATGATCCTATTAACTTGAATAAGTGTTAAACCAGCATTATTACTTAAAATTCTTTCTATGGCCATTAACCCATAGCCTTTAGAAATAACTGAATAAACTATTTATATCCAGTGTTACAAATAAACATCTCCTGTTATCAGTCATTACACTAAGATAAGAGTGTAGGGACTGCAAAAAATTCACTGTGTCTTTCAAAACTCTAGATATTTTGCTTAAGCTACTATACAGTTGAGATTCTATCCAGATGGAGGCATGATCTGTGATCCACCCTATACCAGAAACAATGGGACATAGGGGTGGGTCCTGAGTATCTTTGTGTATTTTAGGAAAGGCTTTAAAGACTGGTGTTACAGGGTGTTCCATCCACAAAAATCTAAAGGTGTTTTCTGTGATCTGGTTGCAATATCAGTATTAGCTATTAATGACTGTAATGCCTGCTTTTGTTCCTCAGTCAAATTGTGAAAAACATGTCGCTGCTTATTATTAAAAAATTGTATAAAATCTGTTTCACAAGTTTTAAGAAATGTTTCAATTACTGGGTTTAAGGGAGGGTTAAACATACTAGGTTGTCGGGGTTCAGTAGTTCGCATTACGTCATTATTTCCAAACATTTTCTTTAACTCAAGGTTTCTCCCAAACAGCCTACGTTCAATAATTAAATCACTTAAACATTGACCCGTACTACGGACAAACATTAAACCATTATTTAAATCATAGAGCTTTGCTTCAATTAAAACAGTATTGGATATATTATAAACATTGCATTTATAAGCATGAAAGTCACCATTTCTAGTCGGGTCTATATTAGAATATCAAAAGATGTAAACACCGAATGTTTAAATGTCGAACTGTATTCAGCAAAAGCTAAAAATATCGAAGCAACAGAAAACCAAATTTTTTCCTAGGGAAAGAATTTGGTTGTCCATTTCTGTTGCTTCGGTATTTTCAGCACTGTGGTGGAAAGTTACGGGTTGGGTTCAGGTAAGTGTGTGATTGAGTGTGGATTAGGTTAGTTAGGGTTAGGATGTGGGTTAGGTATGTGTGCGATTATGTGGACATGAGGGTTAGGGTGGGTTAGGTGAGTTAGGGTTAGGGCGTGGGTTAGGTATGTGTGCAATTGTGTGGATGTGAGGGTTAGGGTTGGTTAGGTGAGTTAGGGTTAGGGTGCAGGTCAGGTAAGTGTGCGATTGTGTGGACGTGAGGGTTAGGGCGGGGTAGGTGAGTTAGGGTTAGGCCGCGGGTGAGGTGAGTGTGCAATAGTGACGGACCTTAGGGTTAGGGTTTGGGTTAAGGTAAGTGGATACTTAGTGGTGTTTGTATAGTTATTGTAGGGTTAGGTGTAAGATTTTAGGTGTATGTGTGTGGATTGCTGTTTGTTTGGTGTGCTTGTGTTGTGTGTATGTGTTTTGGAACAGCGAATTTTTTCCCTAGGAAAAAATTTGCTGTTCTGTATGTTCATTGTTTTCAGCTTTCGCTGAATACAGTTCGACATTTAAACATTCGGTGTTTACATCTTTCGATATTCTAATATAGAACCTTTGTAGTCATACAGAAGTTTTCTATCGTTTGGCGCCTCGGTAATACAGTGGCTGGTTCAAATGATGAACCTTCTTCCTCACCGGGACTGGGAGAATTGGAAAAGAGTTATTGGACACCTTCGGTCTAGCTCCTAACACATACACATTGGATGTAGATGCAACTTGCATGCTGCTTAGAACCCTAGAACTCCATGGATCACCTTCATTTCCTTTAGTGCTGGGTGTAACTGTAGTCTTGCAAGATGTTACAACATGTGTAGAGGTGTGTGACTTCCTTTTATCACCTCCTTCACCTGGAAATAAGGTGGAACACTCCTGCTTCCTAAAAGTAGACTGAATACGTGGTCAAGTAGCATTTGCTTCCCTTGGCCATGTAAAAATGTTTCCTTTAAGGAAGTCTTGATAATCTCTCTGAACCCTAGAGTTCCATGGATCAGCTTCATTTCCTTCAGTGCTGGATGTAACTGTAGTCTTGCAAGATGTTACAACATGTGTAGAGGTGTGTGACTTCCTTTTATCACCTCCTTCACCTTGAAATAAGGTGGAATGCTCCTGCTTCCTAAAAGTAGATTGAATATGTGGTCAAGGAGCATTTGCATCCCTTGGCCATGTAAAAATGTTTCCTTTAAGCAAGTCTTGATAATCTCTCTGCAATTTCTTATAGGTTCATAGGTTCATAGGTTGGTACTAGGCTATCAGCCCTAGGGCCTATGCAAGCCTAGCCATAACAATTCCCTGGATATTTCTTCCCACAATATTTACTTATAGGTTCATAGGTTGGTACTAGGCTATCAGCCCTTGCTTTTGATATGTTGTAACTTCGCATCATAGGTGGTGATAGTACAGTACAGGTCATGGAGTTTAACCTGATATGGTTCCTGCTTAAATTTCAGTTCCATTTTCCTCTGCCAGTTCTCCACAAATTTCACTAATTCTTTCTCTATGGAGAGAAAGAATTAATTGAGTAAATGTATATAGGAGAAGCTTGTTTCTAGATTTAGCTGCTGCCACTTTGCTAGCAGCGATGAATATTGCTCACCATACGTGGGCATGCATAACACCCGTATACCCCAAGGAACAATTTTATGGTGCAAGCAAGCCTCAAAACATAATCTCTGCATTGGGGGCATTTTAGTTTGCATAGGTCTCTTTCCAAGGCAGTAATAAGATCCAAAAAAGGCATGTCACCTTCTTCCTCTTCACTGTTTTCAGGTACAAAACCATTGTGAGTTATGAGATGAAATTCAGCAAAAGATTATTCTCCATAGCAATAAGCTGTTTAAACAAATCTGTACCTGCACAAGCACTATTAGGTGCTGAAGGTCGATAATGCAGTTCAATATCTTCTGTAAATTTCTCAGCCATGTGTGCAAGGTCCCACAAACATAAGAAGTCCAAAAGAGTGAAAGCAGGACCTAGAACACTAAAGGTTCTAATTCAGCAACCAGATCAAATGAAGAAAGCAATAACAAAATTCGAACCACCACATGTAAAATGCCAGTTATTTATTAAGACACTCAATGTAAGTGCTTTTGGGTGAAGTACCCTTCATCAGACAATTCACAAATAAACTGAATCATATTTAAAACACAAAGTAGCCAATCACAGTCAATACTGGGCCCTTCTCATCTTGAGGCCGGGTTTAATGGAAATAACCCCATTCATCCCAGGTGGTCTGTGTGCACACATCTCTATAATCCATTTACTTTCATAGTATTCTGTCAAATTGTCTATGTCACCCCCTCTCCTGGATAACTTAGCAGTCTGTAACACCATAAAATCAAATATATGCAAAGTATGTTCACTTACATGCTGATATAGATCATTGTGGGTATTACCTGTATGTATTGCTGATAAATGTTGCAGTATTCTATTTTTTAATTTACAGTTGGTTTTACCCACATAGAATGAATAGCAGTCCTTGCACTCAGCTAAGTAGACAAAATCTGTTGTATGACAATCTGCATATGATGCCAATGAATATTGTTTACTGGTAACAGGATTGTTAACTAAATTGTGCTTCCTAATATATTTACAGGCTTTGCACTGTTGACATGGGAACGTTCCCTGATGTGTGATATTATTGGTACATCTCCAGATCTCTCATTACATAACAGATCTTTTAAGTTTTTATTTCATTTAAAACAGAACAGTGGTTTGTGAGTTGTAATTTCTTTTAATCTATCATCTGTGTGTAATATACCCCATTTTTTCCTGATGATATCACAAATACCTCCTATGTTGTTACTGTACTTCAAAGTTACTCTTAAAGGTTGTTTCAAACTCCTTGTATATTCTGGTAATCAGTTTTATCACCAGAAACCCAAGGTTTAGCCATAGTTCGTCTTTTGTTAGCACATTCCTGATAGGATACGTTTATTTTATCATCCTTGTAGCCTCTCTGAAAAGTATGCTTTAACTCTAATGACTTCTGTTTAAAACACATTTTGTTTGTACATAACTTAGATGTTCTGTAAAGCTGTTCCTTGGTTATATTATCAAACACATGCCTAGGATGCCTGCTATCATAGGGTAGAATTGTATTGCACCATAAATCCTTCCTATATATCATGGTGTCAATTGTATCATGATCATTTCTAGTTAAACGAACATCTAGAGAATCTATACTGCTGTCAGAATAGGTCACCTTAATTCTTAAAAATATCTGTTGTTGTCTCCAAGTAGGCTACAAAGTCATATAACTCATCATGAGTACTTTCCCATAATAAAAATACATCATCAACAAAACGTGCATAGTACTTCAGTTGTTGCTGCCATCTAAACATGTTATTGTCAAATATAACCTGATGCTCCGAGTATGCCAAGATGAGGTTGGCATATGAGTTCGCACAGGTGGTGCCCATATATTGCCCCCTATTCTGGCAATATATACCATCGGCAAACATAAAGATGTTGCTTAAAACGCAGTTCAACAATAAAATGATCCTATTAACTTGAATTTGTGTTAAACCAGTATCATTACTTAAAATTCTTTCTATGACCATTAACCCATTATCTTTAAAAATAACTGTGAATAAGCTATTTTTATCCAGTGTTACAAATAAACATCTGCTGTTATCAGTCATTACACTAAGATAGGAGTGTAGGGTTACACCCAGCACTGAAGGAAATTAAGCTGATCCATGGAGCTCTAGGGTTCTAAACAACATGCAAGTTGCATCTACATCCAATGTGAATGTATTAGGAGCTAGACCGAAGGTGTCCAATAACTCTTTTCCGGTTCTCCCAGTCCTGGTGAAGAAGGTTTGTCAGTTGAACCAGCCACCATATTACCAAGGCACCAAACAATGGAAAACTTTTGTATGACTACAAATGGTGACTTTCATGCTTATAACTGCAATGTTTATAATTTATCCAATACTGATTTAACCGAAGCAGAGGTCTATGTTTTAAATAAGGGTCTGTTTGTCCATAGTATGGGTCAATATTTAAGTGATTTAATTATTGAACTTAGGCTGTTTTGGAGAAACCTTGAGTTAAAGAAAATGTTTGGCAATAATGATGGAATGCAAACTATTGAACCCAGACAACCTAGTATGTTTAACCATCCCTTAAGCCCAGTAATTGAAACATTTCTTAAAACTTGTGAAGCAGATTTGATGCAATTTTTTAATAAGCAGCGACATATTTTTCACAATTCGACTAAGGAACAAAAGCAGGCATTACAGTCATAAATAACTAAAACTGATATTAATATCAATCCAGCTGACAAGGGAGAGGCAGTCATTGTGATGAATACTGACTTTTATAACAATAAGGTTTTAGATATGCTTAGTGATAATACTACATACCAGTGCTTATCACCCCTGGAATTAACAATGATTATCAATAGGGTGAAGCGAGATTTTTTAAACTTAAAAAGTAGCAACCAGATCACGGAAAATACCTTTAGAGTTTTGTGGGTGGAACACCCTGTAATAAAATCTCAACTCAAGGGTAGCCTAAGCAAAATATCTACAGTTTTGAAAGACACAACAATTTTTTTGCAGTCCCTACCCTCTTATCTTAGTGTAATGGCTGATAACAAGAGATGTTTATTTGTAACATTGGATATAAATAGCTTATTCACAGTTATTTCTAAAGACTATGGGTTAATGGCCATAGAAAGAATTTTAATTAATGATACTGGTTTAACACCTATTCAAGTTAATAGGATCATTGTATTGTCGAATTGTGTTTTAATCTTATGTTTGTGGGACCTTGCACACATGGCTGAGAAATTTACAGAAGATATAGAACTGCATTATCGACCTTCAGCACCTAATAGCTTGCACAGGTACAGATTTGTTTAAACAGCTTACTGCTATGGAGAATAATCCTTTGCTGAATTTGAATCTCACAACTCACAATGGTTTTGTAACTGAAGACACTGAAGAGGAAGAAGGTGACATGCTTTTTCTGGATCTTATTACTGCCTTGGAAAGAGACCTATGCAAACTAAAATGCCTCCAATGGCAGAGATTGCATTTTGAGGCTTGCTTGCACCATAAAATTGTTCCTCGTAGCATGCGGGTGTTATGCATGCCCACATATAGTGAGCAATATTCATCGCTGCTAGCAAAGTGGCAGCAGCTAAATCTAGAAACAAGCTTCTCCTATATTCGTTTACTCAATGAATTCTTTCTCCCCATAGAGAAAAAAATAGTAAAATCTGTGGATAGGCAGAGGGAAATAGAACTGAAATTTAAAGCCCATTTTAACATCATCACAACAGTCAGTAAATCCTTCTATGTGGCACACCTCATCATTAAGGGCTTTTCATTCAGAAAAAAGGAGATCTTTGTCCCACTGTACTTATCCCTCATTAGACCCATTATAGAATACAATGTCTCATTTGGTGTGTACTTCTCAAGACATCTGCAACAATTGGAAAGGCCGCAGAAATACCTCACTAAAAGAATCACAGGCCTAAAGCAGATGCCCTATGCTGACCATCTAAAAAAACTCCACCTATACTCTGTCGCATATCGTCTACTCAGAGGCTATCTCTGCTTAACATACAAGGCCATGTCAAATCCAGAGCTGTAGGACATTCTACACTTAAAGAAATCCCAGTCCCTCAGTGGCACATGGTCCAGGGATCTAAACCTTGTCATCACCATGAATAAAACATGCTGGAGGGATATGTTCCTGAACCAGAGGCTCCCCAGACTCCAGAATAGACTGCCCATACATGTCAAGCAGAGTGCCTCTTTGGCCATCTTCAAAAGGAACCTTGATGACTGGATGGGAGATAGGAAATTCACCCCGGGGATCACATCAGTCGCCCTGCTAGACAGGGGTCCAGCAAAGTAAATACTGTGGGAAGAAATAGCAAGGGAATTGTTATGGCTAGGCTTGTATAGGCCCTAGGGTCAATAGCCTAGTAACAACCTATGAACCTATAAAGAGGAGCAATATCAAGCTAAACTCCATGTCCTGTACTATCCCCACCCATGATGCAAAGTTACAAAGCATCAAAAGCAAGAAATTGCAGAGAGATTATCAAGACTTCCTAAAAGGAAACATTTTTACATGGCCAAGGGAAATGAATGCTACTCGACCACTTATTCAATCTACTTTTAGGAAGCAGGAGTGTTCCACCTTAAGTCCAGGTGAAGGAGGTGATAAAAGGAAGTCACACACCTCTACAGATGTAATATCTCTCAAGACTACAGTTACACTCAGCACTGAAGGAAATGAAGCTGATCCATGGAGCTCTAGGGTTCTAAACAACATGCAAGTTGCATGTACATCCAATGTGAATGTGTTAGGAGCTAGAACAAAGGTGTCCAATAACTCTTTTCCAGTTCTCCCAGTCCTGGTGAAGAAGAAGCTTCGTCACTTGAACCAGCCACATTATTACCAAGGTGCCAAACAATGAAAAACTTCTATATGAATACAAATGGTGACTTTCATGCTTATAACTGCAATGTCTATAATTTATCCAATACTGTTTTAACTGAAGCAGAGCTCTTTGTTTTATAAATGGTCTAATGTTTGTCCATAGTACGGGCCAATGTATAAGTGATTTAATTACTGAACGTAGGCTGTTTGGGAGAAACCTTGAGTTAAAGAAAATGTTTGGAAATAATGATGTAATGTGAACTACTGAACCCAGACAACCTAGTATGTTTAACCCTCCCTTAAGCCCAGTAATTGAAACATTTCTTAAAACTTGTGAAGCAGATTTGATGCAATTTTTTAATAATAAGCAGTGACATGTTTTTCACAATTTGACTAAGGAACAAAAGCAGGAATTACAGTCATTAATAAGCTAATATTGACATTAACATCATGCCAGCTGATAAGGGAGGGGCAGTCATTGTGATGAGTACTGACTTTTATAACAATTAGGTTTTAGACATGCTTAGCGATAATACTACATATCAATGCTTATCACCCCTGAAAGTAACAATGATTATCAATAGGGTGAAGCGCAATTTTTTAAACATAAAAAGTAGCAACCAGATCATGGAAGACACCTTTAGATTTTTGTGGATGGAACACCCTGTAATACCAATCTTTAAAGCCTAACCTAAAATACACAAAGATATTCAGGACCCACCCCTACGTCCCATTGCTTCTGGTAGAGGGTGGGTCACAGACATGCCTCCACCTGGATAGAATCTCAACTCAAGGGTAGCTTAAGCAAAATATCTAGAGTTTTGAAAGACACAACATATTTTTGCAGTCCCTGCCCTCTTATCTTAGTGTAATGACTGATAACAGCAGATGTTTATTTGTAACACTGGATATAAATAGCTTATTCACAGTTATTTCTAAAGGCTATGGGTTAATGGCCATAGAAAGAATTTTAAGTAATGATACTGGTTTAACACTTATTCAAGTTAATAGGATCATTGTATTGCTGAATTATGTTTTAAGCAACATCTTAATGTTTGCCGATGGTATATATCACCAGAATAGGGGGATAGCCTTGGGCACCCCCTGTGCGAACTCATATGCCGACCTCATGTTGGCATACTGAGAGAATCAGGATATATCTGACAACAATATGTTTAGATGGCAGCAACAAGTGAAGTACTCTACACCTTTTGTTGATGATGTGTGTTTATTACGGGAAGGTACTAGTGATGTGTTATTTGACTTTGTAGCCTATTTGGAGACAACAACAGATGTTTTAAAATTTAGGGTGACCTATTCTGACAGCAGTATAGATTTTCTAGATGTTCGTTTAACTAGAAATGATCATGATGCAGTTGACACCATGATATATAGGAAGGAATGTTGGTGCAATACGCTTCTACCCTACGATAGCATGCATCCTAGGCATGTGTTTGATAATATAACCAAGGGACAGTTTTACAGAACATCTAGGCTATGTACAAATGAAATGTGTTTTAAACAGAAGTCACTAGAGTTAAGGCATACTTTTCATGAGAGAGGCTACAAGGATGATAAAATAAACTTAGCATATCAGGAATGTGCTAACAAAAGACGAACTATGGCTAAACCTTGGTTTTCTGGTGGTAAAACTGATTACCAGAATAATACAGGGAGTTTGAAACAACCTTTAAGAGTAACTTTGAAGTATAGTAACAACATAGGAGGTATTTGTGATATCATCAGGAACAACTGGGGGTATACTACAAACAGATGATAGATTAAAAGAAATTATAACTCACCGCAGTGGTGCAGCGGTTAGCATTGTTGCTTCACAGCAAGAGGTTCTCCGGTTCGATCCTTGGCTGGGGTGCCTTCTGTGTGGAGTCTGCATGTCCTCCCTGTGGTCACGTGGGTTTGCTCTGGTTTCCTCCCAAAGACATGCTGTAGGTGGATTGGACACTCTAAATTGGCCTTAGGCATGAGTGTGTGCATGTGTCCGGGCTGGCAACTCGACACTGTAAAACTCCACTGCCAATCATGAGCTGACAGGTGATCCGCTGTGGCGACCCCTAACCAGGAAAAGCCGAACGAAGAAGAAGATAACTCACAAACCACTGTCCTATTTTAAAAAAAATAAAAACTTAAAAGATCTGTTATGTAATGAGAAATCTAGGAGATGTACCAATAATATCACACGTCAGGGAACTTTCCCATGTCAACACTGCAAAGCCTGTAAATATATTAGGAAGAACAATTTATTTATTCATCCTGTTACCAGTAAACAATATTCATCATATGCAGATTGTCATACAACAGATGTTGTCTACTTAGCAGAGTGCAAGGACTGCTATTCGTTCTATGTGGTTAAAACCAACTGCAAATTAAAAAACAGAACATTGCAACATTTATCAGCAATACATACAGGTAATACCCACAATGCTCTATATCAGCATGTAAGTGAACATACTGGGCAAACCTTTGATTTTATGGTGTTACAGACTGTTACGTTATCTAGGAGAGGGGGTGACATAGGCAATTTGACAGAATACTATGAAAGTGAATGGATTATAGAGATGTGTGCACACAGACCACCTGGGATGAATGGGATTATTCCCATTAAACCCACACTCAAGATGAGGAGGGCCCAATATTGACTATGACTGGGTACTTTGTGTTTTAAATATGATTCAGTTTATTTGTGAATTGTCTGATGAAGTGTACTTCACCCGAAAGCACTTATGTTGAGTGTTTTAATAAATGACTGGTATTTTACAGCATGGTAGTTCAAAGTTCAAAAAGCAGGATCTATTATTAACAATCCCAATCTAGTTTGGGTTAAAGAAATATAGAATACTGACATCCTTGTTAAAAGTTTGTTATGTGCTCCATTGTCTTGCAGATAGGGATGTTTAGGCTTATAGGTTTATAGTTATCAGGGTTAGTGGTGGGTTCTCCTTAGGGGAAGATGACTACAGCAGTTCTCTACACCTCAGACATGAATCCATTAAAATTCATCAAGTCGTTACCTAGCTGCAATAGATTTCCTCTTGAATAATCTTGAATGATAGAAGGGTATGATGCTAGATCAGCTTTAACCATCCATCCATCCATACACAACCCCTTTTCCCCATTTTGCACATGGGGTTGGGGTGTCACTTCAACAGTGACAATCATCTAGAGCCAAGGTTTATACCACCTGGTGGCTAGCCGTGTTGTGGTAGTTCTTCCACACCACATACTCACACTGACACCTATGGACAATTTAGAGTGTCCAATTCACTTACTGCATGTCTTTGGAATGTGGGAAGAAACTGGAGCACATTAAAGAAACCCACACAAACACAGGTAGGACATGCAGACTCTGCACAGAGGGAATCCCAGCTGAGAATTGAACTGGGGATCCTCTTGCTGTGAGGTTACAATGCTATCCACTGTGCCACTACCCTCATTTATTTATTTAACATTTGTTTACTGGGAAAGTCCCACTTGGAATGAAGCCAATTTTCAGTGGAGACCCGGGAAGAAATGCTCTAGATGCAAGTCTTTGTAACATGGGAGGAAACTGGAGCACTCGGAGGAAACTCACATGAACACAGGGAAGACATGCAGAATCCACACAGAAGGCACCCCGTCCAAGAATCGAACCAGAGAACCTGTTGCTGTGTGGTGACAATGCTACCGCTGCACCACTGCGCTGTCCAATGAAATTGAAAATTACTGAGCTGTGGTTGAATCCGACCAGTGATGGAGCAACTACAAGTGTAGAGTATAGTGGGATTATATTGGTGAGGACTAGATTAAATATTTTTGAGCCCTGATATGGAAGATGAACTAGTTGGTCTAAATAGCTAGTGTTTATAAAATCTAGGAAGCATTGTGCATACATTCTTGTGGTGAAGTAGGTTATCCAGTTAATAGGTTCATAGGTGTGTACTAGGCTAATGGCCCTGGAACCTTTACAAGTCTAGGCCATAGGATTACCCTGGCATCATGTCACCCAACCTTAGTTCCCAATGCCTCTGTCGAGTAAAGCCACTGGAGTGATCCCTGGGGTGAATTTTCTATTTCCCATCCATTCATCAAGATTTCTCCTGAAGAGGGCCAGTGAAGGGCTATGTTTGACATGTATGGGAATCCTGTTACATAGCATGGATAGTCTCTGGGTTATGAACTTGTCCCTCCAGCATGTTCTGTTGATTGTGGTAATGAGGTTGAGGTCCCTGGAGCATGTGCTGCAGAGGGATTGGAATTTTTTTAGCTATAGCATTTCTAACAGAACTGGGTCAGACATGGCTTTGTAAGTCAAGCAGAGATCGCTCTAAGTAGGCGATATGAGACAGAGAATAGTTGGAGTTTTTTTAGTCTGCCCATGTAGGACAAATGTTTAAGGCCTAGGATCCTCTTTGTGAGGTACTTTTGTGGCCTCTCCAGTTGTTGCAGGTGTCTAGTGAGGTACATGCCAAATGGGGCATTGTACTCAATGACTGGCCTAATGAGGGAAGAGTAGAGGGAGACAATGACCTCTTTCTTCCTAGATGCAAAACCCTTAGTAATGAGATGTGCCACATAGAAGGACTTTCTGACCACAGTGGCAATGTGGTGGTCAGAAGAGAGGTTGCTGTGAACCTGTGTTCCCAGATCTCTTATAACAACTTTTGTGTTCAGTGGACTACCATTGATGTGGTAATTCATGGCAGGATAGTTGAAATTCCTCCAGGAGACTAATATTTGGGTAAACGAGGAAGGACTTTATAGTTTATTTAGATATGCCTTGCAAGTTGTGAGTAAGAAGGGGGGGTGGTATGGTAGTTGGCTATGATGTGGTTCAGATTTTTATTGGCAGTAAAAGGGATATTGAGGTGCTTAAGGTCATTGTCTTGTCTTATGAGTCTTGATGTGATTTCACTTCTTAGGAATGCAGACTTGCCATGGTGGTTCTGAGCAAAGATGCCCGCTACTAAGGGGTGCTATTGGTACTTTGAAACCATGTTTCAGTAGCAGTCTAAATATCTGTATTTTCAAGGGTTAGGATGACCTGTAAGGAGTGCAATGTCTTTATCAGGGTTTTAGCACTGGGCAGTATTACTTATATACAGTTTTGGTTTTGATTTTGTTTAACTATGTTGGTAGTTTGAGGAGACTGACCTTGCCTAAAACAGGCACTATGAGGTTGATGGATGTTTTGGTCTGATTTACAAGAGTTACAAAGCCACCCTAGCAAAGCAGGTAGCACTGATTATCATCTCATTCCAGGCCAATATATCTTAGACCCCCTTAGAAAGATACTAGTAACTAAGTCAATAATAAAAGTCAGTTATCTTTTGTTTCTATTGTGATGCCATTCTTGGTGATGATAGGATGCTGGTAGTTTCATATAAGCCTCAGATTTATATTCTGAGTGCTACTATCATGTCTCTCTTCATGTGATCAGAGGATAATCCAAAGATAAAGTCCAAACAGGAAAACCTCACCAAAGGCAACCGCTCACAGCAAACAGCAACACAAGTCCATAAAAAGCAGTTGCCACCAGTATGAAGAAGTATTTATTCATCACTGATACAAAAGAGCAAGTACAAAAATAAAAGCAGTAAATAAAATCCAAGAGCAGTAAGTGCTTTCGGGTTGTTACCTTTCTTCAGACAATACATTACAGATATAGGAAATCATGTAAAACCCTTCACAGCCAATCAATGTTCAATATTGAGTCCACCTTTTTTTTCAGGGTGGACTTGATGGGAATGACCTCATTGAGGCCAGGAAATCTGTGTGCTGTTAATTCTATAATCCACCTAGTTTCTTCACACTCAGTCCTGTTCACAATATCACCCCCTCTGTTCCCTTTGGATATCACCCTGATAACCATAAATCTAAAACTGTAACCTGCAAATGCTGATGCATGCCTAAAAAGAGAATTATGCTCATTTTTCAGCCTAATGGCTGATAGGTGATTCAAGATTCTAGTTTTTAACATGCAATTTGTCTTTCCTATATAATAACAGTTGCAGAATTGACACAAGGCTAAATATATGACATTCATAGATCTACAGTTGGCACTCACAGCAAAATGATAGTTTTTTTCCAGTGCTTGGGTGGATAAACTCAGTATCTGAATTCATATAGCAACAAGCCTTACAGGAACCACACGGTCTGGTCCCCTTCCTTGTCACTATATGTCTATGGACATTGCTTAACAAGTCTTTTAGATTTTTGTTTCTCCTAAAGCCAAAAGATGGCAATTACACTTATTTTCTCATCAGAGGCTAGTATCTTCCAATTATTTCTGATTATATCACAAACCCCATGTACATTGTTACTATAAGTCAACATAAGCTTTGGACCTTTGTTCTGTGACTTCCTATTTAGATTTGTGAGTTCATCTGATTCCCTTGATTTAAACCATGGGTTCAATCTACCCTGCCTGAATTTCTTCTGCCTAGCAAAAGTCTGACTCACCTCCTCCTCTCCATAGCCCCTTTCTATGAAGTACATAGTCTAGAAACCCTACCCAACTGCCCTTTGACTATGTTGTTGAAGGTATACTGGGGATGCATGCTGTCCCGCGCCTATGTACTGAGGATGATGATTTTGAAATAAAAATGGAACAACTAAAGTATAACTTTAAGGCAAGAAGACAGAGCTGACATATCTGGTAATGTCCTAGGTGACACCATAGTGAGTGACACAGATTCACCACTCACCAGGCCAAGCAAAGAAAGGGTGACAGTAAACTGTCTCTCAGGTGTTTTTTTTTTTTTTTTTACAAAACAAGAATCACTTGGATCTGCAGAAAATAGTTCTCAACAGTGTGTGCAACTAGACTGTGAACTGTGCAGTGGTTCTCAAGTGTAGCTGTAGCTGGAGCTAGTCTGAGGTCAAAGCCAAGTAGATGCCCTCAGGTATGCTTATGTAGTCATAGATCAGTGTTGATTTCTGCAAACACACTGAGTTTAAACAAGCAAATGAGTATACAGGGCAGTGACATTACACATAAATGAGTATACAGGGCAGTGACATTGCACACTGCTCCTGTAGCCAGGAGATTGCTCGCTAAATCATTTCTTGCTAGAAAATTTTATCAAAGCACATAACACAACATAGTCCTTTAACATTAACTCTAACACACACTAATTTAAGGCAAAAAAACAGAAAATAGTCACTTCCCGAGTGTCGTATGATCTGATTTGAGATAAGAGCTAATCAGTGTCCTCAGGTATGCTTGTGTAGTCACAGCTCAACCAAAAACAGTGTTGGCTTCTGCAAACACACTGAGTTGTTTAAATGTAATCCACTACATGCATGCACAGTCTTACATACAAACCTAGCAAGGGATAGCAGCTGACAAAGGACAGCCAACACCTTGCCAGTCACACAGAACTAGGCTGTGTACAGAACATATGAAGTCCCACGCTGTACCCATCCTGGTATATCCAGTCATGTCTTAATGTCCCAGTCTACATTAGCTGTGACATAGCTACCTCTGTAAAGCTACACATACCTTTCCAGTCTATTTGTCTTGATCCCTCTAGGTGCACACATGCCCAAAGCTGACATAAGGCTGAGGCTGGATACGTTTACCCCTGCAGAGAATAACATACTGTTGCAAACACTCTGGAGTGAGTGGGAAACAGTGTTGCAGGATTTGAATGTTGTAGGTTAGAGGACTGGCACTGTATGCCAAAGATGGAAGCATGTAAGCAACATGATACAAAAGGCCTCAAAGAAAGTACATATGAAGCAGTGGAATGTTCAGTGTCAAGGGGTGGTCCTCAAGCTCGATACTCGCTGAGGATTAATTAGCCCAGGATCCCTGCATGGTGGCCTATGGGGACTTCCACTTTTACCAATGTCACAACCATCACTAATGGTGGCCCAGCAGAGGTAAATTAGTGCAATGCATCTGACATGTAGGTATCCACTGTAAGGTGGGCTAGCAGTGTAACTCACTGTCATCCACTGTCCCACCTGACCTTTGACTTGTATGACTCTCTGCTTCAACCAACATATGTGCAAGGCAGTAATCTGGGCACAATATCCAGCTACATAGTTGAAAATTAAGATAGTTGGTATTGTGTGTGTGACTTTGTGGAAATAGTGGATGCTTGGTACAATGCTATGATTGGTCTTGGACACTCCATGGGTTGAGGGATTGATCCAATGGCCACCTCCATGACAATGTTAGTCCATACCTTCACTGGTGCTCTGCACCCAATATACCCTATGGCTGTCGGAATGTGAGTATCAGTAGAAAAACCATCCCAAGGTACACATTCCACTACTTCCATGGATGAGGTACCACAATATCCACAACAGTGGCAGGGTAGATCACACTGTAGGGCTCCATAGGAAGGGCTCCTTCCTGTGGGAGCATCATACAGGTCCTGTTCCATCTGTTCTGCTACATGCATGTCCAAGGGCATCTAGGTCTGCACAGTCTTCATAAACTGAAACTGTGCTGCACAGGTTATAGAGAATTTCCCACAGCTCCCCATCATGGCCATTCCTCTGTACAGTCCCATAGTGGCAACCCCCACCCATTCCAATGAGACCATAATTGACACATATACCATCCTTCTCCATGACCCCGTGTATGTCTAAAGTGACCTATGCCTCCGCATCTCTTGGTAATATAGACTGTCATGCACCCATTTGTCCCTAGACACCTGTGCAAATGATTGTGGTCCACATCATCCCTCTTTTTTGATTTCTCCAAGTCTTTTGGGTTTCTAATACCATGACGGGAATGGACCCCATTCCTAAGTCAGAGTACTATTAAAGTTCATGAAATTAGTATTATTTCACTCTTTGATGTTAGCCAAAAGTGCTCTTCGCAGTACCCACAATGTGCCCAGCAATGACTCCTTCTGCAATTCATACGGTGTTACATGAATTGGTAACATATCTAAATATGATTGTAAATTCTTTTTTATAAGACCAGTTGCTCCTACTACTATTGGAACTGTCTGGGTATCTTTCTCCCACATTGCTCTTGTTTCTGCCTGCAGATCAAGGTATTTTATGACTTTGTGTCTCTCTGTACGCAAGACACTATAGTCACTAGGTGTGGCAATTTCAATGATCAATGCTACTTTTGTCTTCTTTTTTTGGATCACTATGTTCGGTTTTCTAGCATCTATCTTTTGGACTTCATCATTTTCTATGATTCTCTGTGGCTCATGTTTCCAATGTTTTTCAGCCACTTCGATACCATAATGTTTGCACAATCTCCAGTGTAACAATCTCGCCACATTATTATGCCTTTCAGTATACAGTCCCTCTGCCATTAGAGCATCGCAGCCAGCAATAAGGTGTGTAACTGTTTCTAACTCGGTTCCACAAAACCTACATATGTCTGTTTCTCCCACATGTTCAATGGACTTAGTAAACCAGCATGTACGCAGCCCACTATCTTGGGCTGCCAATATTAACCTTTCATTTCTTGATGTAAATTCACCTCTCCTTAACCATTCCTGCGTTCGTTCTTGATCAACATGAGGCTCTTCCAGAAGTTTTTTATACTTGCAACTATATGTTTTTTCCACATTTCTTGCCTTCTCATCTGATCCTTCACCTTATATTCTTTCTTTTATTTTATAGCACATTCAGTTGCTGCCTGGTTTTTATCCACTTCTGGTTTGATTTCCATTCCTGCTTGACGTTGATATGCTTCTGCTAAATTAAGCAGAGATGTCATCTTAGATTTATTCTCCTCATGTTTCAAAACTTTCACCACATTTGAATCTTGTGAGGTCAATAGATATGTGTGGAGTCCCACGATTGCAGATCTATACATGTAATCAATTTCAAGGAGGCCCATCCCTCCTTCAGAACGGGGGATATATAATCTTGGTATACACTGATTTTTATAAATCATTTGGTGAGCATGAAGCATCCTTCTTGTTTTGATATCCAATCTATCCAACACTTTTTGGGGCAAGTCAGTCACTTCAAAACTATAAGTTAGGACAGGAAGAGCAAATTGATTTATAGCTTGGATCTTGTTCCTAGGTGTCAATGTTGTTTTCAGGATTAATTTAAGTCTTCTAAAGCACTCCTTACTAAGCCTTATTCGCATTTGTTCATGTTTTATTGCTGCTCCTTCATCAATTCCCAAGTATTTATACACCCCCTCTTGCTCAAGGTCTTGTATATCACATTCTTGTCCCAAACTGATGTTTTCCTGGTGCTGCAATTTTCCTTTTTTAAAGGTTGCTTTTGCACATTTATCAAGACCAAATGACATTCCAATATCATCTGAAAAAGTTTTGACAACCTGCAGCTGTGCTTTCAGTTCCTCATCTGATGAGCTATACAATTTTAAATCATCAACAAAGAGAAGATGAGAAGTCATTAGAGTTTGTTGTTTTCTAGAAGCCAAATTGTAGCCACGGCCTAGGCTGTTAAGTAAGCAGCTTAATGGGTTAATGGCAAGGCAGAATAACAAGGGTGACAGAGAGTCGCCCTGGAATATCCCCCTTTGAATTTTTATCCCTGGGATAATAATCTATCCTTTATTATGGCTTAATTGCAAAGTGGTCTGCCACGGTTTCATGGTTACTGTAATGTAATCAATCAGTGTAGGGTGTGTATCTTATACATTTTTAAGCACACTTTTATCCATGAATATGGGATACTATCAAATGCTTTTTTGTAGTCAATCCATGCCATACTTAGGTTCTTCCCCTTCTTGCAATTCTCCACTATAACTTTGTTTAACAACAAATGGTCCTTTGTTCCATATGACTTTCTTTTATTGCCCTTTTGTTCTACTGGCATAATTGAGTTTTCTTCTAAATGACTATAAACTCTGTCAGCGTCAATTCCCGTACGTAGTTTGTATGTTGTCGGAAGACAAGTTATTGGTCTATAATTTTAGGGTAGCTTGCAGGTTCACTCTTAAGTAAGAGCATTGTTTTTCCTGTTGTTAACCAGTGCGGTGTGTGTTCGGGGTGCATATATAAATAGTTCTTACACATGGCTAAATCATTGTGCAAAGAAGTTAATACTTTAAGCCAAAAGTTAGGTACTGCATCTGGGCCTGGGATTTTCCATTTAGAGGCTTTTCTCAACTTTATTTCAATCTCCCCTCTTTTGTTGTGGTGTAAGTGATGATCCCTGTGACTCTATGATATACTGCCAAACATACATGTAATATAACACTGTAACACTTTATATTGTGTGCCACTGCATGCCAATGTCTACATGTCAGGGCCCATAGTGGTAGACTTTAAAGTCGCCTGTTTGTCTACACTGTCAGTGGGGTGTGATAGCCTACTGTTAGTAGTCTGCTGCTATCTGTGTCACTGCTGGTGGATGCTGAAGTCATTATGGGTTGTGGGGTGAGGTGGATGCTGCTGATGCTACATATACCTCTCAACCTTTCAGAGCAAGAAATCTGGACAAAGCCATTTATAAAAGTGGGACAAATGCCCAAAAATAGGGACAATCTTTAAATATTGCTATTACAAACTTAGAAAGTTGATAGAACAACAGGTTTTGCATTAGCATGAATTTTCTGAAGGGCATGAAGTATGAAACTCAAATGTCTGTCATTATTTTCTAACTTCAGTCTTTAATGATTTGCCACTAATTTGCCAGAAAACCACAATTTTATGAAAAACAGACCAAAAATATGAGGCAAAAATCTGGACATTCTGCGAAAACCTGTACAGTTGAGAGGTATCCTCTGCCATGTTTATGGCTGTGCATGGTTGATGTTCTAAAGCAAAGAGGGAGATTCTCTAACTCTTTGGATAAAATATGCATAAGGCTTATCGGCTGTCAGTGTGCTAATATTACACTGGAGTATGTACATATACCATTAAATAATGCCGAACATTCTATTCATGTATATGAGTTGTACTTGCTGTATATACTATGTTGTATATACTATGTTCAATAGAGATGTCTGAGTTTAACATGTTATAAACACTCCGTAGTGTATGCAATATGGTGATCACCTGTTAAGTAGTATAATCCTGAGTATTATAATATATTTTTTACTGCATGTACTGACCTATGAGGGCCTCCACTTTTACCAGTGTCACAACTATCGCTAGTGGTGGCCCACCTGTATTGTATACAATGTGGCGCTTTGCTCCACAGGCCTCCATTGAAAGGAGATTTGCCTAGTCACTTTTCCAGAAAAGAATGGCAAATAAAAATACATGAATAAATAAATAAATAAAGTATGGTTTCTTATAAGGATGTCATCAGTCAGGACTCCAGGGAGTAGGTTATGTCACATACTACACCTTAGGCACAGGGTAGAGAGATTGGCTGAGGGTTAGTGAGTACCTGTTATGAAAGTGGATGTGGATATGCAGTTATGCCACTTTGCCTGCATTTGTCTACTCGAAGGCCCTTTGAGATGTCACCATACAGCAAGTGGTGATACAGATGACTTGTATTCCATATGTAGGATTTGCAAACATTGCCGGAGTGCTGTGTAGACACATGAAATATTTACTTTCTGTACATTGCACATTACCTGATAGTTGTTGGGATGGTAGTCCTTCCTATTGATGTAATAGTGTCCATGAACAATAGGTGGGGCTTTTTGCCATGTGGGTACGATCTATGTCTTCCATCGCTTGAGGAGGTAATCCTTATCACAGAAGCCATTCATGTTGGTGGCTGTCTCCCCTCGTGTATTGATAAAGCATAAGTGCTCACCTGTATGTGAAAGCAATATACTGAGGAATATATGAGTATAGCAATGGCTGACAAATTTAAAATATTCAAGGTGTTCCCAGTTTATCTCTGAATAGTCCCTGTAGCTAGAATGTTAAGTTCTACACGTACTTTATTATCCAAGAATATATTTATTTATTTATTATTTATTTTATGTTTGTTTACTGGGATAGTGTGACTGGGTGAGAGACCCATTTTCAGCAGAGGCCTGGGGGAAAAGCCCCAAAAATACAGAGAATAATCACAGTTGAAATTATTACAAACATACATTAGGGGAGGATGATAAGAAAAACATATTTAGCTATAATATTAGTTACAATCGTCAAAGCAAAGGAAAAACATATCTAACTGTAATAATAGTTACAATTTTCAACAAGAAAAGTCATAATATTTAAAGGAAACATAACCACAATTAAGAAAAATGTAATTTAGCTAAACATAACTTGCATTATATGTGAATAAATAAGAGTAGGTGTTAGTGATTTCAGTGTAGAAATAGGAGATGAAATGTTTACCTCATCAGTTTGAATTTGTTGATAGGAATGCATTCTGGAGAGTAGGGTGGAGACAGTTTAAGTTCAGGCATTTCTCCAATTACAGTCCGTGGGCCATTCCTTTCAATCAACACCCATGTAATGTCTTTATCAGGTCCTAGACCTGTAGGGCTGTCAGCTAGTGTGAGGTTTTCTTCTCATGTTACCAGGTTCTACCGAGAGACCAACCATGTCATGCACCAAGCATATCACTGTTTGAGTTAAGCAAACACTGTATTGCATCTGCTGCTGTTGTTTCCAACAGTCTAGTTAGAGCACCACAAGTTTTGTTGTACTCTTTGCCTTTATACTCAGATGCAAGCTCCTGCACTATTTGCATCGCTCAGCTTTGAAGCATGACTTGCTTTAATCCTCATTTGCATGTTATTATGCATTCATTAGATGGCGCTTCTTAATTTACATGCAATTATATCATCATTTGTATACTTTTTCTACACCTTTTAACCTGTCAATAGCTATACCTGGTTATAATTGTGGTGCAAGAATGCTCTAAAATCTTTACAAAATGTCTGTGAATATCCCCTTATATGAGCAAAATCCTGTAAATACACCAAGAATACTTTCTGGAGAATGGAAAACTCTGCCATATTGCTCGGCCAAAATTAAATAAGCCTGATAATTTACCGAAGTTTTCACTTGGAATGATTTCTATCATATGTAAAACATTAGGCATTTCTGGAAATGTTATTTCTTTTCCCCTAGACTAGATTTGGAAAAGATTGAATTAGCATGTCAAATTAATTTTCTAAGTCCAGGCTTAAAGTGAAAAAAGTAACTTTCCTAATGTGACTAGTTCAAGCTTTAGCATTTTCTTACATAGTACTAGGTTTTCTGAGTGGGAACAATTCCTCATTAGTCTGTGTAAATAAAGGAAGCAATAAAGACAACCTAAATGCTAGTGAGGAGGCCAACAACTTACCATGTGACTTTAATATTAATTATGTCCTGTATGAGGATGATAGGGTTTTACCCTCACCTGGTTGGGTGCCATTATTATCACAGTCTATTTGCAGGACATTGTACCTTTCCATTCTTTAAACGTAGTTCATACTATGGCATAGTGGCGGAAAAAACAGATTCTAACCAATTTGGCAAAGTTGTTCTTGGTAGTCACCACAGCCAGAAGTTTTAGTCTTACCTTTAGGAACTCTCTTCAGGTTCTGTTTAATCCACCTGTTACAAATGGTACAACATAACAGCATTTTTTCCCTCTTCTGATAACTGGAGAAGCTGTAATGTGGCCAGGAATATTTTATTCATAAACATCCAACTCTTTGGGAGAGGGCCTCTCATTCCTTGTGTTCAACAAATCCTTCTAAACATTGCATGACTTTTTCACTTGCATTGGATGTCTTGACTTTTAAACTAAGATTAAAAATGTTGGATTAGATCAGTTGATCCTATCTCTACTGTGAAGACACATCTGCTTTACGCTTTGCAGTTTTGACTCTGTTTTCTGATTTAGAATACTGTGAATCTTGTCCCAATAATTTTGCTTTTGATTTATCAATTTATCATTTATTTAACCTTTTTATGTAGAAAGTTATGTATGCAAGGACTTCACCAGTTTTGACAGTATATTGGCACATGGCTCCCAATATGAATCTTGACTGGACTGCGTTTTGTCTTAATGTTTCATGTTTTTCATGTGTTCATATGAGAAATACATACTGGTAGGTGGATTATGAAAACTAATTTAACCTAAGTGCCGGTGTGCATGTAAATGTATGTGCCCTAAGATGGAGTTGCATCCTATCTGGGGGCTAGTCCCTGCCTTCTGCTCAGATCTTTCAGTTGTACATGTTTTGGAGGTACATTCCTATTTTCAGGCTTGAGTTCCTCTTCACAACATGCTCCTATTTTGGAGGTACATTCCTACTTTATAACTTCCCCATCACAGAAAATTTTGAAGCTGCTTGGTACACACAAAACAAGACTACACGACCAGCTTTATTTGTGGAACCAATAATACAAAATAATGGGAATGTACATTTTATTTTATCCCATTTCCAAAGCAAAATAAATGGCTTTGTAAGTTAGATTTTTGCAATATCTTCCATCACCCTTACAGATCTGACACCGTGTCTTTGAAAATATGCTTCTGTTTTTGCTTAATTTTTTTGTAATTTTCATTTTTTAATTTTTGTTTTTCAGTAGTGTCCTACACACCTACTGAAGTGGGAACAGTAATATGCTTTTCGGTATTCTGACTTTATGCTATTTAGGTGCCCAGATTTTTAGCAGGATGTACTTACTTTTCAAGAGCCTTTGCACCTATTTTCAGTGTCTGGAGTTTGAGAGGTTATGCTTTTAAGTGTCCACCATGACTGACTGTGGATCCCATCAACTTGAACTGCATAAAATATGTTTAGAAAATGGATGGATGGATGGATGGATGGATGGATGGATGGATGGATGGATGGATTACTTCTCACCACAACCTGGAAGAATATTTGTTTACGAGTGCCTTAGGAGAAACTTTAGCATGTCCCACAATACTCCTGCTGGTTGACAGATCAAATGGGTTATTTTAGTTATTTAATACAGTCTGTCTGCTAACCAAGCCTTGAAAGTTAAACATGATAGAAAGGAGATTTGTGCTATATTGCTTAGATTAGGGAATCTTGATCCCAAACACAGGCAATTATTCTTTGTTAGTCTTCTATAATGCATAAGGTCATCCTTTGACAGTAGTGACTTACATGTTAAAATGTAAATTTTAGAGGGGAGATGTAAAAATCTTGTAAACTGGGGGGGGGGGGGGGGTAACTGAAGTAGTTTCCTTATCATCTCTCCAAGTCTTTTGTTTCTTTAATAAATGACATAGTGAATCTTTTGATAAGCATGAATGTTACTGGATTAGCATGATATAAATTACAAATCAGATGCAAATCATGAGTTGATATCGGTAGGATGGATGGGAACATGTTTAAGCCACCTCCAGGTATAAATAAGTTTTTGAAAACTGATTGAGGTCCAATATCAGCTTCCACATCACAAGATATATTTATTTACAAAAATAAAAAAGTTACTATAGCATTTTCTCTATTAAACAAGGGGCTTTAGTGCCTGATGCCCTGATGTCTTGTGATGTCAGTAAACTTACGCCTATGAAGGGTGTGTTTCTGGATAACATTACTGCTATGCTTTGTTCCCATTCTTAAAAGATGTTTAGGCCATATATTTTGGTTAATGGGCTTAGAGTGGTAAAATTCCTGCAAGAACATCATACCAAGGCGTATTGTTTATTATACAATGGCTGGCCATTAACATTCAAAAATGTGCACACTGATTGGTCAGCCCAACCAACATGCCCATTGTAAAATCCAGCATATACCAACAGAAAAATGCACAAAAATAATAAAAGAAAAAAAATAATAAAAATAAAAAAATAGAAAAACAGAAAACTGCATGGTACAGTGGTGCAGAACGGCACAGTGATGCAGCAGTTTACGTTGTCGCCTCACAGCAAGAGGTTCTCCAGTTCGATTCTCGGCTGAGGTGCCTTCTGTGCAGAGTCTGCATGTCCTCCCTGCTTTCATGTGGGTTTTCTCTGGGTGCTCCGGTTTCCTCCCATGTTACAAAGACATGTGTCTGGAGCATTTCTCCCTGGGCCTCTGTTGAAAATTGGCTCGTTCCAAGTTGGACTTTACCGGTTAACAAATGTTAAATAGAAAGAAAAAAGTCCAGTTGCCCAGACTTTCTTCTATTAATATATGCTATGGCTTTCTTGAGCTAACAGGTCAAGAAGTACAAATTTTAAAATCTGGAGAGTTTAGAGGTAAGAGAGAGACAGGGCAGAAATACAAGGAAAATCATGTACGTTATGCAAAACTAAAGAAACGTATCTGATTTTCCTTGTATTGTTCTTTCTCGTACCTCCGAACTGTCCAGATTTCAAACTTTTTTTAAATAAGTAAATAAGAATCAGAGGTCTGTCTTTCTCTGTTGCTTCCTTTTCAAAGCACTGATGAACTGCGTAAGCATGGGAACTAAATCCCATAAGCATGAGCAGTGCATCAAAAACAAATCCTCACGATACAGAAAAAAAGCGCAAAAACACCATGGCACCGTTATACAAAGACATTATTTAAAAAGAGTAAGTAACTTTTTTCTTAAATAATGCCATTGTATAATAGCAATAACCCATAGATGGGTGTGGGTAATACTGGATTTGTTTGGTTACGAGGGCTTCGAGTTCTTCAAAGGACCGAGTCCAAAGTTAGTTTCTCATAGTTTGTAGACTTCGACTAGCAGCACCACAAGAATAATAAAATGTACTACCAACACAATTTAATAGTAATAATAGCATAATAGTGATCACTGTAACTCATTCTAACTTCTTCCACCTCATTAATCAGTTCTAGTTGTGCTTCCTTTGCTTCTGATAAAGCAGTAAGACAGTAGGAAGAGGTCAGATGGAGCCGTATATACAAACACACTTTTTAAACTTCTCTTGAAGGTGAAGTCTCTACATAAGCCCCTTTATGTTTTGAACATTTTAAGGCCTGAATCTAGCTTGCCATGTAGTAAATACTAACTATAATTACATCACTCTCGCAACAATTTTATATTTACCAAATAATGCCACTGGTACAGCTAAAGCAGGTTTAATTAAGTTGTTTTCTTTTAAATATATATCTGTGTGTGCATGTGTGTATGTCTAGGTGGGGTGCTAAAAAACAGAAAAAAAAACTTTCAACTTCAATAATGATAAAAGGCTCTTTGCTGTGGCCTTGTTGGAATCAGCTCTTTCAAGGACGTTTAGTCATGCAGTTTCAAGTACTGCCACTCCCACTGCTAAGGTCAGCTGTAGGTCCCATTACTGCAGTGTTATACCACTGCTGAATGCAAGTACATCTCCTGAATATTTTTGCATGTTTGTACTTGACCTCCTATTTTAGAAATTTTACACACTTAATTAAGAAAATAAGCTTTAAATATTTTGGTTGGTTATGTGAATGTTTATTGGCCTTATTTGTCTCTGTATGCTGACCAGTTTCAGTAAAATGTTTTTTGTAAATGTTGTACCAAAATAATGAAAGAAAAGTAAAATAAAGCTTTGAAAAAAAAATAAATTTTACACACTTAAAAGTCATATAGCCCTAAAATTAGCTTATGCTGCCATCTAGTGGCCATTAACTCCTAATACAAGCACTAGTTTAATTTGCTCTCATTTATGTTTTTACATGCAAATATGTGCACCTTAAAGCTGTAACATATAAGCCACCCTCATCTGGCATTATGCAGTAGACACTCTCCTAATTAAACTGATTAGGAAATATATGTATCCAAGACAACAATTAACATATATTTGATGATCCTTGAGTACACCTCCCCACCCCATTTTACATAATACTAATTTAATTTTAATCATTTTGCATACAGGAACACTGCATACAACAAATGAAAATAAATAATGTATTCTACAAAAACTGCTGAAAGTCTGACCTAAAATTAGAAAAGCAAAAGGACATAGTTTCCGGTCACAAAAGTGGCAACAGAGGGTAGATTTCTTTACATAGCCTATTTTCAGGGGAGACCTAAGATGGTATTTATATAGAAGAGGGGAAATCTGATCAGGGCACTTGGAAAAGTCCCATATTTTTCTCTTGCTAAATGCTTAAGCATTTGCATATCTGCATATGCTAATACCAATTCAGATAGAAGAGACTGAAAATCTCATTTGAAGACGAGCTCCTCATGAGTGTCCTTTGTATAGTACTATAGTGTCAGTACTGAAATATGAATGTAAGTAATTGGTGCAAGGATAGAAGCCACACAAGTCTGATATTCTCAAATCAAAACCAATCTGCTGAGCCACTGATAACGTAGCATATGAGAATGGCTGGACCAGACTTTCTGAAGAGGTATGAGGGGTAAGATCAATAAATAAATTCAAGAATTCACGGGGCAAACGCAAGGCCATCTTTATGAGGGTTGGTGGGAAAGGATGCTGCTACACAGATTAGCTAACAAAAAACAAGTGTACCAGGTCATTTGCTGCTGTAAAAGATTGCAGGATACTGTCACTGATGTCTTGTTGTTTTCAGGGTAAATTCTCGTAAGGCCTAATGATAAACCTTAGACATTAGCATTATGAGAGTTCTGGTCCAGGAAAGTACAACTAGGACAGAGGGTATTTTCAGTGGAGGCCCAAGGAGAAACACTCCAGGCATGTGTCTTTGGAATGTGGGAGAAAACCCAGGCAAATGCAGGGAGGACATGCAGACTGTTCACAGGAGGCACCACAGCTGAGAATAAAACCAGAGAACATCTTGCTATGAGTTGACAATGCTAACCACTGCACCACCCTTAATGAAATATGGATTTAATATTTAGCCAGACAGAGCAAGTAAAATCTGTTTATTTCATTTGTTTTGCTTGCATTATGTTATGCTGTGGCAAAAATATCCATTATTTTGACACTGTATAAATGGTAACTTTTTATACAACTATATGAGACTACTAACATGCTTCAGTCTGGTTTGTGTCTTGCTGACTGACAGAACCTTTGGTGATAGAGGTGATAAATCTTATTGGGAAACCACAGGAATGGTCTTAAAAGGGTTTTGGTGGGTCTGTGGTTCTGTGTGCTTACTGCACCAACATGCTACTACTCCACCTATTTTAGAAAAAGATAGGAGAAGGTGTGTTCTGGGACATAAAATATGGTTATAATGAACATACAAACATGCATAACCTGTCTCATCTGGTCAAGTCCACAGCTAGGCCCTAGAAAACTGCTCCTCCATGACCTACCCTCCAGTTCCTTCCCAAAATTCTTTTCTGTTACTCCCAATGAAATTTCAGCCTCCTTCCCTTATCCATGCAGCGTGTCCCATGCCACTGCCACTCAATTTGCAAACATGAACTTTCTTGAATTCAGGTAGTTCTTGTTCCCCATATTTACCACATATGCCCTCTCAATTCCCTTACTTTCTTACTCTTGAGTTTAACTCCACCCTCTCTTATTACTATGTGTTTCCACATAGTGAATTTTTTTGCTTTCTCTTATGCACAAGTACGAATTTCATACTGTGGGTCTTAGCTCATATGTTCCCTTCTCTATATCCATGATCATTACTTTAACCTCTTCTGTACTCTTTCTACTGTTTCACGCTTCCTTACCTTCTGTAAGTACCCCTATCTCATACAGAATATCCCTGGTATGGCTTCACTATGGCTCTGTACAATGCCATAATGACTTCTGTATCTTTAGGATTTAGCCACCTAGTGACACAATCTTCTCTTGTAAGACATTATTCTTGCTCTGGGACTCTCTTCTGTATGGCTCGGCCCTGCCGGGCCTGTTTCTCATAGGTCTTTCCATTTTTCCTCAAGTCATTTCTTTGCAGTGATATGCCCTTCCATATGTATTCCAGAAGAGCATTACCTTGCATCTCTTTGAACCAAAACTCATTTGAAACCGTTATATTCATTCTGACAATGTAATCAAATCCTGCTACCTACTAATTCCTCCTGTTTTACCACCATCCCTAGTTTGGGGTTATCTGCAAACATAACCATACTTTTCGTTTAACTCGCACAGAAATATCTTAGACATACACTGCAGAGACTTCACCCTAATATCAACCTCACCAATGATGCCTGCATACCCAGACAGCTCTTTCCTAACCATTAGTCCTTACATATGGATATAGGAACAATATTAGGTAGGAGATCACGAGGACCATAAGATACCCAACCATCTATACCTTTAAGCAGACTCACTTAAATATTTGTACCTCCTTTGTCAAGCACATAATAGTGATTACCTCCCAAAACAAACAGGGCTGTACATGTCAATCCTTGTGTAAATTTACCTATTCAGTCTTCAAGACTAACCTTAAAGTTGGTCAAAGTACTACTTTTGTTTGACCTGTAGTGGTAACTTATTACATAGGCTGGGAATACATTTCATTAGGACCTATTATTCCATTGAGTCTTGCTTATTTGTTGGCATCGATTTATATTGATTATATTCTTAGGATTGGAATATGAGATATCATTGTGGATGAGCTCAGTGTACTATTGAATAGTTTTCCTCATTATTCCTTAATTTCCTGACAAGAATGAAGAAAAATGTGCAGTTTCCTTTATCTGCTTTACATTTTCTAATAACAATCTTAAGTTATTTGCTAGCATGTTTCAGTATGGTCCTGAGATAAGAAGACAAGGATTTGTTATACAGATTATTAATATGGGAGTTCTTCTAGAGAGGTTTATTCCTGAATTTGCCATTATATTCAGAGAGGACAGGTAAGCAGCTGTTTGGGTATTGTTAAAAGTCAGAGGTGAATGTGGCAGCTCTCTCAGCTGTGCCCATTTGCAGGGGATTGCAGGGAATTTTGCATAGGTCTGCTATAAGATGAAGTAGGCTTCCCCTGATGAAGTCCCTGATTTGGTGGTGAGGTGGTACTACTAGTCTTGACAGAGAGGATGACTGACTTGTGGTCAGATTTAACTCAGGATGTGGAGCTGCAGGGAGGAGTATGGATGGGGGCTAGGTTAGTAAGGACCAGGTCGAGGATATTAGAGCCTCTAGGTAATTTTACAATTTTACTCTAGTACATTCTAATTAACAAACTCCAGGAAATGCTGAACATATCTACTTTTTAGGAGTATATGTTTGCCTGTTAATGACTGGATAGTTGAAATCTCCTACCAAACAGGTATTTGTTTTTTTTGTTTAACCTCTCACTGGTGTCAAGGTGATTTGCATGATCTTTGGGGACAATGATGCTCACCTCTCCTCCACCAGCCCCACCCAGTTCATCCATTTGGGTAACACTCTTGTAGTCCTTGATAAAGGCCTTTGTAAAGTCCAGGCATGACACAGCCATTTGACTGCTACTTTTGACTTCTTTGGTTATCCAGTCATAGAGAGGAATTAATACTATGATACAAGATCTTTCATGCACAAATCCACATTTTTTGACATTCATCAGCCTCTGCTCTTTTTCTATCAGGCCCCAGTGGCCTAATGGAAACGGCATTGGTCTACTAAGCCAAGGATTGTGGGTTTGAGTCCCATCTTGCTGGGTAGTCCTAAAGATTTGCATATCCCCCAGGAAGGTCTGACACAGACTAGTAACTGGTGCCAGAACCATGGTCTAAAACTCAATGCAAAAAAAAAAAAAAATGCATAATTACACTGTTTGGGAAGATCACCACCATTGCAAATTACAACACTAATAACACTCCCCTAAGAGTAGACCCAGTGGTAAGAGACTTGGAAACTCAGGCTGACAGTAACCTGAACTTTGATCACCATGTGTACATGACACTGATGATGAAATCCTTCTATGTGGCACAATTTATAAGTAAAGGTATGGCATCCAGATAGAATAGTTGTGCAAAATCTTACCATAACCATAGATGTCCTTCTCTTCTATGTTACAGTATTCTTAACATGAGGGATTCACTGCCAAAGGCAGTCCCAATGTTCGGCCAGTATAGAAAAAGACTTAATCCACTGCAAGGTATGTGGGATGTTGCACTTAGGCCAGCAGCCATCATAGGCCATAAAAGTGACGACCACAACTATCATTCTCAGAAATGAATGCCCCAGTAAGAACTCCAGCCTAAGGAACAAAGGAGGTAATATACATCCAGGGGAAAAAAACGGGGAAGGTGGGAGGGATAGAATACCGCAACATAGAAGAGAAGGACATCTATGGTTATGGTAAGATTGTACACAACTATTCTATGTCCTTCTATTCTTATGTTGCAGTATTCTTAACATGAGGGAGCATACCGAAGCTCATGAGGAAGAAAGGGAGGGGGGAGGAGCAGAGGCTGTTTCTAAAAAAAAACACGGAGAATGGCTCTAGCAAAGCCAGCTCTAGATTTGGAGATGCTATCCAATCTATAATGTTTGGTGAAGGTATATACAGAAAATGAGGTAGCTGCCTCTAAGATGGTGTTAAGTGTCCAAACCTTTGAAAAAAGCACCTGAAGAAGCCACCACTTTCATAGAGTGAGCTTTAACAGGAGTAGAAAGGCTCTTACCATGAAACACATAACAAAATGATACAGCTTCAGAAATCCAAGTGGAAATAGTTTGTGTGCAAACAGGTATTCCCAGAGCCCTGGGATGAAAAGAAACTGATCAGATTTCCTGATAGCTGTAGTTTTATCCAAGTAAAATCTGAGTTGTCTATGCACATCCAAGGTGTGAATAACTCTCTCACTAGATGATTGTGGAGAGAAGAAAAACTGGGCAAACAAATAGATTGGTTAAGTGACAACTCATTCACAACCTTGGCCATAAAAGAAGGGGGGGGGGCATCGAGGCTTGAAGTTCACACTCCCTCCTGGCTGAAGTGATGGCTAATAACGCAGTCTTCCAAGCACAGTGTATGCAGGGAGGCTGTAGCTACAGGCTCACATGGAGCCACAGTGAGTTTTTCCAAGACAAAATTGAGATCCCAAGATGGAGGAGCAGTCTTCCTGGGAGGTCTGATGGGAAGGACGCCTTTAAGGAAGAGTTTAACCTCCAATCTAGAGGCCAAAGGAGGAGACAAAGGCAGACAAGCAGAAATGGCTGCTAGATGAGCTTTCACAGAGGAATAAACCAACACAGCCTTCAGCAGTTAACACAAGTAAGATAAAACCTGAGGTACATCCACAGAAAGTGGGTCCAGTTTTGAGAAAGACACTAGATGGAAAACGTCTTCCATTTGGATAAGTAGGATTTCCTAGTATTGTTTTTCTGGCCTCCTGCAGAACTCTAAGCACATCCACTGAAAAGAGTTGTCTGAAAGGAACCAGAAGCCTGTCACCCACAGTGTCAGATTTATAGTTGACAGGTGTGGGTGTATGAGAGATCCCTTGTCTTGTGTGAGAAGATCCACCCTGTGAGGTAACTTGTGATGACTGCCTTTGGCTAAATGCAGAAGAAGAGGTAATCAATGCTGTCTTGGCCAAAAGGAAATCATCATCAAAAATTTTGGTTTGTCCTGCTGAATCTTCAGAAGAACTTTCTGAATAAGAGGGAAGGGGGGATGCATAGAGAAACATCCCCTTCCATGAGAAAGAAAGGGTGCCCACCTTCCACACAAGTAGATCTGGAACTCTGGCACAAAATGTTGGAAGTTGTCTGTTCAAAGAGATTTACTTGAGGAATACCCCACCAGTGGAGAATGTCCAGAAACACTTCCCTGTGAAGCATCCATTCATGGGATTGAGTCATGGACCTGCTCAGAGTGTCTGGCACTACATTCTGATTAGAAGAGATGTACACTGCCTGAAGGGAGACTTGGTACTGAGTTGCCAGTTCCCATGCCATGAGGGCTAGCCAGCACAGAAGGTATGATTTTGACCCCTCTGTTTGTTTACCTACCAAGGAACTGTGGCATTGTCTGTAAACAGTTTTAGAGGGCCTGGATGAAAAAGAGAGTGAAAGGTCTGTAGAGCCAACAGCAGGGCTCTCATCTCTTTTATGTTTATGTCTTCCTTCCTTTGAGAAGGGGACCAAAGTCCTTGAACCTTCCAGGAAGCAAAGGCTGTCCCCATCCTATGTCTGAGGTATCTGTGAACAATTTCTTAGTAGGAAGAGGAGGATGCAGAGGAAGGCCTGGGTTCAGGGAACTCTATTAAACCCACCAATGCAGTTCCCTCTTCAGATAAGGAAGAAGAGGGACTACAAGTCCAGTGGGTGCACATGCTGGCTACAAACTGACTTGAGGTACCACTGACATTTCTTCATGTGAAGTTTGGCTAGAGATAACATGGGGATGGTGGATATCATGAACCCTAGAAGGTGGAGAAACTCCATGGCTGTAAGAGACTGCAAAGGGAGAAGGTCTTGGAAGAATTTGGTTAGAAACTGAATTTTCTGCGGAGGCAAGGAGGCCAGCATTCGATCTGTCTGGATTCCACACTCCAGGAAGGCATGGTCTTGTGAAGGGGGGGAGAGAATATTTTTGGAAGTTTGTAGTGAAACTCTGTGTTTGAAAAAGGGAAATAGTGAAAATGAGATTCTGTTGCAAGGTCTCTGGAAAATGTGCCTGGAGCAGCAGATCGTCCAGATATGGGAAGATCTGTACACTCTGGAGTCTGCAAAAAGCAATCACAGCCAAGCATTTTGTAAATACCCTTGGTGCATAAATAGATCAAAGGCCAAAGCAGAGAACTGAAGATGCGGTGAAGCAACAGAACAAGGTGAATATTTCCTGAAAAGGGGGTGAATAGGAATGTGAAGGTAAGCATTCATGATGTCCAGGGAGACTATAAAAGCTTGTGGAAAGATGAGGTGAAACAAGGAAAGCAGAGAAAGCATCCTGAAGGTTGGGACCTTTAGGAAGGTATTGAGGTGTGAAAGGTCCAGAATGGGTTTCCAAGGGCCATCTTTCTTGGGAACCAGGAACATCCTAGAGTAGAAACATCTTCCTCTTTGGTGAGGTGGAAACTTCTTGAATAGTTCCCTGAGATTTCAATACCTGGAGCACCTCTGGAAAAAATGTAGTTCTTCTCAAGGTGGTTGAGGAATACCCATGAAAGGTGGAAGAGTTTCCCACACCATGAAATACCCTTTGTGGATAATGGAAAGGAACCATGAATCTTCAGTAATTTGCTGCCAGACTGGAAGGGACAGGAAAAGACACAGAGAGATGGGGAGGTGGCTAAAAAAAGGTTGGTAGTCACAGGCTACCTGTCTTGTCTGGAAAAGACTGCTTTTGAGCAGGAGCAGGCTGAGAGGGTTTGGAAGCAGTAGGTTACCTAACACCCCACTTACTTCTGGAAAGAAGAGTGTGAGATTGTTTCCTAACAAAAGGAATTTTAGCTGGGTATTTCCTTTGGACTTTTAGGAACCAGGGACACAAAGATGTGTTTGAGGTCTTGCAACTCTTTTCCTTTCTCCTGCAATGACTTGAACAAGTCTGCTGTTGCAGCCCCAAATAAAGCCTTATTATCTAAGGCAGCATCCAGCAATTTAGCCTTAAAATCATCTGGAAGTGGTTAAAGCCTCAACCAGGAGTATCTCAATAAAACAGAGCCAGATACTTCAGCTGCATCATTGCTGCATTTAATGGAGTGGTGTGTCACCTGGGAGGAAGCGCCCAGGAGTGATGAAAGCTGTGACCTAACTTCTGAGTCAGGAAGAAGCTGAGTAGCCTGTAAAAGGAGGGCCAGAGTATACTTGGTTATATGACTCTGTGGCTGGATGGGTTAATGCATTGGTGATGAAGGCAGATAGTGCTGGGTTTGAAATGGAGTGCCAGCATTATTTAAGTCATGTTAAGAGGTTGGCATAATGGCTAACATGTTTGCCTTGTAGTCATAAGGTGCAGGGTTTGATTCTCACATGGGGAAACTGGCTAGGCATAAAACAGCCCATAAGGGCAGTTAGCCAGGTAGTAATCTGTGAATGTTTAACTCTGATAATGTGCTTTCTATTTTTTGGAAAGTTGGCATAGTGGTTAAGTTGTTTACCTTACAAACACAAGGTAGTGCATTTGTTTCTTACATAGGATAATTGACTAGACTTAAAATGGCCCGCAAGGACAGTTACCTAGTATGAACCTATGAGTTTGGTAATTGATAGCATGGAAAGCTAGGGTGGCCAAGGTATAAACGTTTTTTCCCAATCTTTCAATGGTCTTACTCTCCTTATCTGAAGGAAGAAGAGAAATGGATGACAATAGTCTAGAAGGTTTATGAGCAGTCACAGAAATAGTAACTGTATCTGCTCATGGACATTTATAAAGAAATTTACAGTCCTCTGGAACTTTATAAAACCAATCTGAACTTTTAGCGGCAGGGGGTTGAGAGTCCAGAGTCTTTGATGCAGAAGAAAAGACATCAAGAATAGCTAGTAAAACTGGAGGCACAGAATAAGGAGAGGGATAATTCATTTGAAGCAAGTCATACTACCTTTTCTGCACATCACAAATCTTAGAGCAGTCCCTCTTAAAATACTCCCACATCCTAGCAATAGTCTCCCCAAAGGTGATATATCCACTAGGAAACTCTGTGACATTGGACTCATTCTCAGCGGAAGCATACTCCAAGGGGGAGGTAATCTGAGCAGAGTATGCCAAGGATTCATCCTCTAAGGAATTCACCTCTTCAAAAGAATCCTGCAATCTGATCTTTTTCTGTGGAGAAGAAGTAACAGGATTATGAAGGGAAACCCCAGATGGAGGTTTAAGGGCCCAAAAAGCATTGAACAAGCCCTTAGAGAAAGCGTGACAATTAGCAGGTGGGTCCTGAGGAGTAGAAACATGTTTGGTTTTCTGCTTCTTTTTAAGAGGAACATAACCCTGTGAAAGGTGACAGGGCTGGATGTAGGTCTACATTCAATGATGTTTGTTGAAATGTCTTTCCTTACTAAAATTTGCATAATACCTCCTGGGCCTTCTGAAATGGTGAATCGTGGTTCCCCCTGTTCATTTGAAGTGGACGCCTGCAAAGCCTCTGAGGATATGCCGATGGCAGGATCTCTTGTGGCCCCTGAAGTGGTATCCACTTTGGAATCCAAGCCAAAATCCAGATGGGCCTTTATCAGCCTCTAGAGAGATGTCCAGAAGGGGAGGTGCAGCTGAAGTTTTGGACTTAACTTTCTTAGCCTTCTTCAAAGCAGGCTCAGGACAAGACTTCGATGTACTCTCCATAATGTCACGTGCTAACCTTTTCAGTCTCTGATTCTCAAGGTAAATATTAAGAGAGGAAAGGCAGCTATGTAGGGTCTTAGGAATGAAAGCTTTACAGATAGGGCAAGACTTATGGTTGTGATTAGGCCCGAAGCAGAAGAGACACTAATCGTGACTGTCTTTATGTGGAATTTTTTTCCACACTGGCATTTTCCTTTTTTTGAATGACATGTAACCTCACAGCAAAAAAGCAGTAGAAAAATATAAAAGGAACCCTAACATGGCACTTATCTGAAACTCTTGTATCCAGCAAACAATTTGGGCGAGCAGACCGATGATCATAGATGGTATTTGGACTGGCAACAGAGAAGTTCTGAGGATGGTATGTGAGAACGTTTCTTTTATGGCCTATACTGGCTGCTGGCTTACGTGCAATGTCCCATGTAACTTGCAGTGGATTAAGTCTTTTGTATACTGGTCAAACATCAGGACCACCTTTGGGAGTGAGTCTCTCATGTTAAGAATACTGCTTCATAAGAATAGAAGGGCATCTAAGGAGATGATAGTCACACTATACCCAGCCATCATTACACCGATAATGGAGGTGCAACACACTCTTCTGCATGTACCTGACCAGGCATTTGCAACAGCTGGAGTGGCCACAGAGGTTCCCCACTAAAAGAATACAGGATGTAAATAATATTTCCTATGTGGACCACCTCAAAGCCTGTACCTGTACTCAGTTTCCTACAGATTACTGATGGCCGATCTATGCCTAACCTACAAGGCATTCTCTAATCCAGTCCTGATGGATCTGCTACACATTCACAAAACAGTCAGCACTAGAATTACCTGATATAAGGATCCAAACCTCTTCTGTGACATAATCAAAACATGTTGGAGGGAAAAGTACGTATCTCAGAGATTATCCCTTCTCTGGAACAGGCTCCCCCTCCTTTATTTGAAACAGAGCTCTTCCCTAAGCCTACTCAAACACAGTTTAGACCAATGGATGGGAAATCGCAAATTCACCACTGTCTTGTCAACTGTGGTCCTTATGGACAGGGTCAGTTTGTAGATGTCCTAAGGCACAGGCATATGCCAAAGTCATACAAGCCTGTGGGAATTGATGATTGGGAAAATAGGAGCATGAATGGCTAGGCTTAAAAAGGCTCTAGGGCTGTTAGCCACGTAATGTCCTACGATTCTATGACCCTAAAACTCATCTGTCTTCAACGTAACATCTTTCTTATGACTTAAACCACCAGGGGTATAAAAATGCCTATGCAAATACAAGAAAATGGAAATCAAAGTCTTAACTAACTGTATTTGAAATACTGTATATTGTGAAATAGAAGAACGGGAAGAGAGATCTTTAGAAAAATAAGGTGCAAATTAAATAAAATAAATGGAAATTGTGAGAACAAGACATGCAGAATAATGCTTAGGAGGAGGAATCAAGCAATTTATGTAATGTTGATCTGATGATAGTTATAAAGAAAGAAATAAAATATATGTAATGTATAGTGTATGTAAATGAAAAAAAGTGTTGATATGGTTTGTTTTCTTTTTTATCAATGTATGTTTGCCTATGTATTTAGTAATAGGGTTACCACCTGTCCCACTTTGCAAGGGACAGTCCCTATTTGGGCAGTTGTGTCCTGACAAAAAAATAAAAAAAATGGCAAATGTCCTTAGATTGTAGGACAAAATTATTTCCTATATTTTATGTAATAGTTGCATAAAACAGTTATTCTGTATCTAAAATACCTAAATGTTATAAGAAACAGAATAAGCAACTAAAATGTTACAAGAATAAGCTTTTATTTAGGCAAAAAAGTTAAGTTCTATCCTTTGTACTGACCGTGGGTATGTGTCAGCCTGTAAAATCTGATGTTTGTACCGAAAATGTCTCACTTTGGCCATTTGAAAAGGTGGCAACCTTAATTTAGTAACGGTGTTTAAAATGACTTATACCACCAGGGTCAGGCTTACTACTCAGTAGCTCCTGTTTCTAGCCCTGTCCAATGGCACCACCTCCTGTTGCCTTATGTGTCTTATAACAGACCAAGCATTGCTTAAATGGAAGACCTCTAGCAACACTGATGAATACAGCCAGAGCCATAGCTGGCTCATCTAGTGTCCAGTGTCAGTCATATAAGTCCCGCCCCACCCCCTTAGCTGAAGTGAAGAGCAAAAGTAAGAAAATGGACATTTATCATGACTGCAGAAAGCCAATTAGTCCATCATCTTTCTTACAGTAAAATGCAGGCTGCCACAAGCTGTTCAAGTGATGAGCAAAAAAAAAAAAAAAAAAAAAAAAAAACAAGATCACGCTGTCTAGGATTGCTCACCTTGCCCCTCCCTTGCTATGCAATTGACTACAGTACTAAAGAAAATGAAGTCAGGAAAGCAGCAGGCTCAAATAAGGTCACAGCAGACATCATCAAAATCTTAGGTGAGGGTGAGGTAGGGGATAAATGGCTGCTGGGGGTGCTCATAGCCGTATGGAGAGAAAGGCATATCCCAAAAGACTGTAGAATAAGCATTTTAGTGCCAGTGTACAAGAACAAAGGGGGCATTCACAACTGTGGGTAGTACAGAGGTATCAAGCTCCTATTACACTTTATGAAAGTATAAGAGATGGTGACTGAATGAATACTCAGAGTAGTAAAAACTAAGCTGGGGGACAAGCAGTTTGGGTTCAAATCAGGATGCAGCACAACTGATGAAATATTTGCAGTGAGACAGATAGCTGAGAAGATATAAGAGACAAGCAAAGAGTCCAACTGGTCATTCCTAGACTTGGAGAAAGCATATGACATGGTCTAAAGAAAGCTGCTTTGGTCAGTCTTGCAGTGGTTCGAAGTCCTAGAAACATTGTTAGAATTAGTGCAGGCTATGTACAAAGACACAATGATACTAGAAGAAACAGTGTTTGTGCTCACAGAGGGGTTTCCAATGGGAGTGGTGCATCAATGTTCATCTCTGAGCTCACTGTTGTTTACACTGGTGATGGACCACATTGACAAACAGGTCTGAGGGGACAAGTCAGAAAAGCTTCTTTTAGGAAGATGACGTGGCATTACAGGCAGACACTGAACAAGAGCTTCAGCAAAGGATAGGGGAGTGGAATTCAAAACTGAAGAAACTCAAGATGAGATTGAATACAGGTAAAACAGTTGTCATCGCAGCAAATGGAGAATCAAAGAAGACAAGAACTGAGACAGAAGAGAAAATAGTGGAGCAAGTTAACAGATTCAAGCATCTGGGAGGGGTGGATGAGGAGAAGATAACTCTGAAAGAAAAAGTCAAAGCTAGAATTAGAGAGGTTACAGCCAACTGGCATAGAGTGTCAGGGGTAGTGTATGACATTAGAATGCCAAAGAAGCTACAAAGTAAGGTGCAGAAAGCAGTGGTGTGACCAGTACAGCTGCACAGTACATAAACCTGGGCTTTGAAAGCAGTGCAGCAGGGGAAGCTAGAGATGACGGAGATGAAGTGCCTGAGATGGGTGGTAGGATGAACAATGTGGGATAGATGAACAAATGAGGACTTCAGAGAAGATCAAAGAAAACAGATTACGGTGGTTTGGGCAAATGTGCAGGAAAGGAGAAGACAATCTGGTGAAGAATATTTGGTACAGACAGGAATAAGGCTAGAGGAAACAATGGCATCCAGCAAAGAGATAGATGGACTATGTGAGAGAAGACTTGTGACAGTCATGCATAAATGTTAAACAAGGTAGAGAGTGGCACTGAATCAAGAAGGATGGCAACAGCTGAAGTGACATCCCAACCTCATGTAGGAAAATGGGAAAAAGGGGTTATAATGATGATGATGATGATGATAGCACCTTTCCAGTGTTAATGGCTAACTGTAAAATTGCTACTTGCATGACAAAGCTTTCCTTCGAAGGAAGAAACAATAATGTCCTATGATCTAAAACTCCTTAGGAAAACTATCAAAGATATAGAAGGGGGTAATAGTAAAGCTGACAGCATGATCTTAGACCACAGTCTCATCTTTACGAACAAGGAATTCACAACTCCACAATTCCCATCACCTGAATGCCCCACCATCACATTCAACACACTCCTACCTGCAAACCCTCCCTACAAAGACAACATCTTCCAGCTAATCCCTTCTTTCAAGCCATTAACTCCACACAGCATATAAAAAATATTAAATCATTTGAAAACTGACTCTAATCCCATTTCCTGAACCTTTCACACAAAATTCCTGAATATTATCTAAAGGCATCACAGATATTTTGACCTCTCTGTGATCACAGGAACAAGTTTTTTTTCTTGCTTTTTGTACACATATACACTTGTCACCTAGCTTCTCCCCTTTCAGACATAAGCCCATTCATTCCTCTGTACTGGGTTATCTCCAGCACAGAGGCAAAAGCTATCCACAGAGGCTATCATTCAAGCAGTCACTGGAATGGTTGGTGCCTTCACCAGCATCCTAGCAATAAGTGTGTGTGTGTGTGTGTGTGTATGTTGAACTAGACGCAAGAAAAGTGTCTGTGTTACTTGTCTGAACTAGAAGCAAACACACACACACACACACACACACACACACACACACACACACACACACACACACACACACACACACTTGTCTAAGCTAGAAGCAAGAAAAGTGTCTACACACACACACACACACACACACACACACACACACACACACACACACACTTGTCTAAGCTAGAAGCAAGAAAAGTGTCTACACACACACACACACACACACACACACACACACACACACACACACACACACACACACACACACACACAGAGACACACACACAAACACACACACTTTAAGCTAGAAGCAAGAAAAGTGTCTACACACACACACACACACACACACACACACACACACACACACACACACACACACTTGTCTAAGCTAGAAGCAAGAAAAGTGTCAACACACACACACACACACACACACACACACACACACACACACACACACACACACACTTGTCTAAGCTAGAAGCAAGAAAAGTGTCTACACACACACACACACACACACACACACACACACACTTGTCTAAGCTAGAAGCAAGAAAAGTGTCTACACACACACACACATACACACATACACACACACACACACACACACACACACACACACACACACACACACACACACACACACACACACACACACTTGTCTAAGCTAGAAGCAAGAAAAGTGTCTACACACAGACACACACACACACACACACACACACACACACACACACACACACACACACACACACACACACACACACACACACACTTGTCTAAGCTAGAAGCAAGAAAAGTGTCTACACACACACACACACACACACACACACACACACACACACACACACTTGTCTAAGCTAGAAGCAAGAAAAGTGTCTACACACACACACACACACACACACACACACACACACACACACACACACACACACACACACACACACACACACACACACACACACACACTTGTCTAAGCTAGAAGCAAGAAAAGTGTCTACACACAGACACACACACACAGACACACACACACAGACACACACACACACACACACACACACATACACACTTGTCTAAGCTAGAAGCAAGAAAAGTGTCTACACACACACACAGACACACGTCTGAACTAGAAGCAAGAAAAGTATCTGTGTTAAGCAACTAAGCAAAGTAAATCAATACACCCCTCTCCAAATGAGCAAGTGAAATGCATTGTCTGAACTAGAAAGTGAATCGTAAATCAACAACCCCCCCCTCTCAAAGTGAATCAAATGAGTGAGTGAAATGCATTGTCTGAACTAGAAAGTAAATTGTAAGGTGAAATGCAAATAACGGAACCGATACCTTAAGAAAAAAGAGCAGTAAATAACGTCATTGTCTGTGTTACCGGAACTAGTACCTGTGTTACGAGTGAGGGACTTGTCAAATACAATAGGAACTAGTACTAATGTAAAATATAGCAGCACAGCACATACTGGTCCGGTACCAGGCTGGAATTAAATTAAGCAAAATAAAGGAATTAAATTAACAGCCGCGACTTGTCAAATACAGCAGGAACTAGTACAAATTAAATTAAGCAAAACAGAGGAATTAAATTAACAGCCCCGACTTGTTGAAATTAAGCAAAACAGAGGAATTAAATTAACAGCCATGACTTGTCAAATACAGCAGGAACAAGTAGTGACTTGTCAAGTACAGCAGGAACTAGTACTAATGTAAAATATGGCAGCACATACTGGTACCAGGCAATTAAGCAAAACAGAGGAATTAAATTAACCTCCATAGTCTTTTCTTTTGCCTTAAGGTGTGTCCCTTGTGAAGTTGACGTCATCACTTCCTGCATTTGGTGACTAAAAAAAAAAAAAAAAAACTTAAAAAAGCCAGGAAATTCGGAAATTAAAGGGGCCACACGGGAATTCGTGGCACCCCAATATTTTGCCCTCAAACCCGGGATTTACTGAGGAATTCAGTGTGGTTGAGAAGTATGACATCAGCTACATCCAGTTAAAGTTGCCAGCATAATACACCTGTAAGGTATGCAATATGACAGTGTATGTGATAGACCTAAACATAACACCCAGTACACCTATATTGAGAATGATATGCCAATAGTATTATCACTGCCTCAGGTATGTACCATCAGTTTGGGCATTTGCCCTCCCCCCCATTAATTATGGCTTTGTCCTGAGTTCTTGCTGTAGGAGGGTGACAGGTATGTCATTTATTTTATTTTATTTTACATTTATTAACCAGGGGTGTCTGACTGAGCCGAAAAGGCCCTTTCTCAGAGAGGCCCGGGGAGAAAAGCTCCACAAAGAAAAATTACAGACACATTTAGTTATTTAGACATGCTCAGTATACACACAAATTACAAGAGTCATGTTTTTACAGTGGTATGCAGCACATAAACAGTTACAGTGGAGAGAACAAACAAAAAATATTAATTTTAAAAATAAAGATAATTAATAGATTTGTGGTGTACAGCTGAAATTTGGAGCATAGGTAGAATACATACATAGTACACAGGTACAGTACATACATTGTAGATTAGCCAGTGTTTGTGAGTAAGATTGAAAACTATTATCAAGTGCTCTAGATTTTATATGTATATGTTATCCACTTTCACTAGCCTGGGGAGCAATCATGGCACTGCCAAATGGGGTTGGGAAGGTGGCCTAATGGTTAAGGTGTTTGCCTTACAAACACAAGATGGAGGGTTTGAATCTCACAAGGGATAATTGGCTAGGCTTAAAATGGCTCGCAAGGGCAGTTAGCTTAGTACTAATCTATGAACCTATGAACCTATTTGCTTGAGATGTTGCCTGATGAGGTCTTTAAAGGAGGCTTTGGATGATGTGTTTTGAATGCTAGTAGGGACAGAGTTCCATTTTGTAGCCACTGAACTACTATATAGTGCATCTCCAAAGCTATTGTAGCTGTTGGTGACTTCTAGTAGTAGTTTGCTTGATGATCTAAGAGGCCTTTTGGCTGAGTGATGTTGTACTAGGTTTTTGAGAGCAGGACACTTATTGGGGAGGTAATAGATAGAATGACAGAGGCAGAGCTGATTGTAGGTTAGGAGTTTGGGCAGTTCAAGCCAGTGGAGCTGTCTCAAAGCAGTGCAGTGATGAGTTCTATATGAGCAATTTGCAGCAAAGTGGGCAATTCTGTTATAGCAGGCTTCCATTTTGCTTAGTTCAGTTTTGTTGAGATTAGTCAGAATGGGAGATGCATTTAGTAGGGTGGCTAGAAGTTGGGAGCGAGCAATGGCTGATCTTGTGTTGTTGGTAAGAAATGGTTTGATACGGTAGAGTGACCCCAGTTTGGCATGTACTTTTTTAATAGTTAAGTTGAGATGACTATAAAATTTTAGGTGGGAGTCTGTGGTTATTCCCAATAGCTTAGCCTGTGCCACTGGAGCAATTGGAGTAGCATTTGTGGAGCAGATAGTGAATTGACTGTTATTGTTTTTGTTAGAACTGGTTATAATCATAAGCTGAGTTTTCTTTGGATTGAGGATAAGTTGGGCTTTGGTAAGGTAGTTTCCAATGTCAGAGAATGCTACCTGAGTTCACCAAAGGAATGAAGAATGAGGTCGGACCCAAAATGGAATTTATTGTGAACACCACAATACGTAAAAGCAAACAGCAGCTCAACACAGTCGATTAACCTAGGTTTCGTCCTATGTGGACATCTTCAGAATAAAAAAGTTAACCATGAAAGTCACTTAAATGAACTAAACATCAACCCCACCCATGTCATTAACCAATCAATTATCTAATCTAATAACAATAAAAAATGAAAATAAGTTAAAATGGCAAACACAATCATATAAAATGTATGTGTAAATGTATAAAAATATAAAAATGTGTGTAGTATTAACAATAAATACTACTCTTGCATACATATGACTTAAACCAAAACATTGGTAAACTACATTCCGTATACAGTCAAATACATCAAAAAATTAAAAATTTAGCCCAAAATATGTTTGAGCTTAAGAACAGGCTTGATTGTGCAGCAATCATTTAGCCCAGGGTGACAATGTGCACCCAATCTAAGTTGCCATCTAAGCTCACATAAATCTAAATGCACCTCTAAAGTTCTACCCTGTAAATCATACCTGATTTGTTGCAGTATACAAAATTTAAAAGAATGGTCCAAACAAGTAGAAATGTGCCTGGCTAATGCATTGGTTAATTTTTGATGTTTTATGTCCAATAGGTGCTCTCTAACCCTTTCTCTAAAATACCGGCAAGTTTTTCCCACATAAAAAGCAGGGCATACTTGACACTTGGCCAAATAGACAACATTCTTTGTATAACAATCAAAGTGGCCTGTAATATGAATACAGTGTTGATTAAAAGTTAGAATGCTGCCCGATGTCAGTATATGTTCACAAATGGTACATCTCCCACATTTTTTTTTTCAATAATAAATCTTTATTCTTTTCCAATTGTTAATACAATACTACAACATATATACACTATATACATGAATGCTTCCAACAGTTGCATAAGATCATTATACATTAAGATAAAATTCTAAAAAGAGTATTAAAAAATCTAGTATCAATATAAGGCTTATCGATACTAACCTCCATATTAAGTATGTACTTCCCGGGGAAAAGTGGATTAGAACGTTAAGCTAACACAATGTTAAAGATTTGCTCCCATATTTTTGTATTATTTATATTTTTCTTATGATCTTTAATTAGTCATTTATGTGCTAAAATATGTTTTATCGCTACACTTTTAAAGTTTTCCCATGAAGTCTGAGATGGATTCAGCCAATTTGTAGCTATATAAAGCTTCATTAATAAGAAAATATTTATGAGTATGATCATTTGGGATCTGTCCAAGTTATTCGGAGGAATATGAAGAATCATAAACTCCCAAGAAAGTGTGGACTGTTGATAACCCATTTTTTGTAATTGAATTTTTAAAGAATTCCAAAGTTTGAATATACATTTACAGCTCCAGAACATGTGTAAAAGGTCAGACATTTGATCGATACAATATGGACATTTAGGTGAATTTTTAGAGTTGAATTTATGCAGACTGAGCCGAGTGTAATAAGCGTTGTTAAATATCATCAGCTGAGTAAATAATAGCTTTTGAAGAGATACTGATTTTAAGGTTAAATTAATTGCTTTCAATATTTTATTATCATCAATCAGTAATAATTTATCCTTCCAGTATTTGGATAAGAGTATTTGGTTTTTATATTTCACGTCTTTTATCAAATTATATGAAGCCGTTATATATTTGGAGTCCTGCATAAGAGTTTGCCATAAGTTTAAAAAAATGGTTAAGTCTTCTTCTTTAATTTTGAAATTGCTAAAATTACTCATGGAAAGATCCTTTAATTGTCTCATTATAATTAAATAAGAGTTAGGAAGGCTCATCTCTCTTAACATGTCGTGTATTGAGATGCCAAGATAAGGATATAAATCAAGTATGGTTAGATCAACTATAAGTGGGAATTTTTTAAGATCTATCAATTGATTACCAATTTTCAAACTCGGGTTCTTGTGAAATGGTTGGAAAGTCATCATATATTGTAAGAGATTTAGTGATTTAAACAGGTTTTGTACTGACATTATATATAATCTAATATGTTCCATCAAAGCGTACACTTTAAAGGTATCTTTATTTAAAAAAGGTAATGCCTTAAAATTAAACATCTCCCACATTTAAAATTGCCAAATACCCTGCTGCTGCATTGACTTGGGAATAGAGAACATCTTTCAAAAATCTCTTTTAAAGATATGTCCTTCCTATATATAAACTTAGGTGCCAAAGCCATTTTTGCTACTATATTTTTATCCATTTGCAAAATACCCCAATTCTTGTTAACCATACCTGTTATATATTCAGAATTGAAATTGTAAGTTAACATATAGTGCAGTGGATGTTCATCTAGTCTTCCTAGATTTCCTAAATTAACAGATGTAATACTAGATGCGTCCATGTTTCCACCTTTAAGAATGGGAATATAAAAAACGGTGTCCCTTTTATATTTAACCTCTTTGAACAATTCTGAACATAATCCCTTTGGATATCCTCTGTTTAAGAACAAAGTAATTATAAAATTCAATTATTTTATGAAATCCTCCTCCTCGCTGACCATCCTGGCAGCTCTCACCATTTGGCCCTTTACTATGGCTCTTTTTTGGTGCCTTGGATGCCAGCTACTATATTGGAGGTATGAATTTGAAAAAGTGGATTTTCTGTATATGTTAGATTTTATCATTTCTAATGTCTTATCAAAAGTTAATCTAACATCCAAGTATGTGATATTATTCATATCAAAATCATGGGTAAATCTTAGGAACCAAACTGAATTATTAATATATTCTAAAAAAGCCAAGACAACTCGCTCACCTTCCCATATAATAAATATGTCGTCAAGGTAACGCGTGTATAATTTAATATACTGTCTGAATTCACTGGTAAAAACATAATTTTGCTCCCAATATGCCATGATATAATTGGCATAAATTGGGGCACAAGCGGCACCCATAGCTACACCAGTGTGTTGCTTAAATAGGTGCCCTTCAAAAAATATGAAATTATTTTTCAAAACTGCTTCCATTAGTTTGACAAAAACATGATCTTATCTTGTTCGAAATTACCTGTCAACAGCAGTTGTTCCTCTAACCATGTGAGACCGATATCATGGGGAATGACTGAGAACAAATTACACGCGTCTATAGTAAGAAAGCTCAATTGGTTATTACACTTAAATTTTTTAACCCTTTCCAAAAAATCCCAAGAGTCCTTTGTTATGTATGGGAAGGCATTTAATCCTTGTTTCATATGATGATCTAAAAATTGACTTATGAAACAAGTTTTGCACCTCTTGCCATCTACAATAGGTCTGAATTTAACGTTATCCAACCCTTTATGTATCTTGGGTATTCCAAAAATTCCACAAATTACTGGGTATAGATTACACATAAATTCGTACTCAACTTCATTTAATTCCCCTTGAAACAACATGTCTTCTAACATGAGGTCCAATTTTTTAAAAGCAATATTGATTTCATTAATACTGGTTTCTACGTAATTGTCATTCATAAGCATAGTCATCATAATATTACTGTAATCATTGTTATCAACTATGACAACCCCATTGCCTTTATCAGGCTTCATTATACGTATATTGTCAACCTTTTTTAAGTTATTCAGCAATGTACACTCAAACTCTGTTAAATTCAGACATGGTTGTCTTATAGTTTTCTTGTAGTAATCCCTAATGTCAAGTTCACACACTTTTTCAAAAGTAGCTATAACAGGGTTGAGGGGAGGGTTAAAAATACTTGGTTTTGTCATAGACCCTTGTCTATTAACCACACTAACCCCATCAAAAAACACTCTCAAATTCATTTTCCGTATAAATAGTTTTAAATCAATTAAGGCATCAACCAATGTGCCCCTTCTACACGGAACAAAAGTAAAACCCTTAGAAAATAAATTGACATTTTCAGTATTGAAGCTATAATTAGAATAATTAAATAACTTAAAGTCACCGGTAGCATTTTCCATAATAGTAGGGTTACTTAAAAACTGGTTATGTTTCCCTTGTGGCGACTTACCGCCTAATTCAACACCCTCTAGGGACATTCCATTTAGGGTTATGTTCTCAGCACCCTCCTGTATAAACAACGAACCATCATATATATTTTCATCTTCCCTTTTCTCAATGCTGACGGTTCCCACATGTTCATTATATGTGTCATTAAATATCGCTTCCATCCCATCCTTACTAACCAACACTTCTGAATAATCAATAACACTTGGACTGCTAGGGGAAAAACTTTCCACAACACTATAACAATTGTGTTGTTCTATGCCTTTGCTTAAAACCACATCACCAGTAACTCCCTTAACAGAATAGACACTTGAATTTAATAAATCATCATGTACATTAATAGAATTGATAGTCACCTCTATAACGCTACTGTTTAAGGTCAATAAATCCGGCGCATTAATGTATGCATTATCAAGACCTTGCGCCGTCACCTCACATGCTTCAGAGGATTTTACATTAAAGTTTGCATCATTCAGGTTAATAAAACATTCATTGCTTGCAACTAATGTCCTTTGGACAACAAAGTCATCGGCAATAAAGTTACTAATCTCAGAGTTTGAAAACGAGGAGGTGAGGAATGATGTTACTTCAGTTTATGAATCAGCTTACACGGATTTTGGTGTGAAGTCTGAGATTAGTAACTTTATTGCCGATGACTTCGTCGTCCAAAGGACATTAGTTGCAAGCAATGAATGTTTTATTAACTTGAATGATGCAAACTTTAATGTAAAATCCTCTGAAGCACGTGATGTGACGGAGCAAGGTCTTGATAATGCATACATTAATGCGCCAGATTTATTGACCTTAAACAGTAGCCTTATAGAGGTGACTACCAATTCTATTAATGTACATGATGATTTATTAAATTTAAGTGTCTATTCTGTTAAGGGAGTTACTGGTGATGTGGTTTTAAGCGAAGGCATAGAACAACACAATTGTTATAGTGTTGTGGAAAGTTTTTCTCCTAGCAGTCCAAGTGTTATTGATTATTCAGAAGTGTTGGTTAGTAAGGATGGGATGGAAGCGATATTTAATGACACATATAATGAACATGTGGGAACCGTCAGCATTGAGAAAAGGGAAGATGAAAATATATATGATGGTTCGTTGTTTATACAGGAGGGTGCTGAGAACATAACCCTAAATGGAATGTCCCTAGAGGGTGTTGAATTAGCGTAAGTCGCCACAAGGGGAACATAACCGTTTTTTAAGTAACCCTACTATTATGGAAAATGCTACCGGTGACTTTAAGTTATTTAATTATTCTAATTATAGCTTCAATACTGAACATGTCAATTTATTTTCTAAGGGTTTTACTTTTGTTCCATGTAGAAGGGGCACATTGGTTGATGCCTTAATTGATTTAAAACTATTTGTACGGAAAATGAATTTGAGAGTGTTTTTTGATGGGGTTAGTGTGGTTAATAGACAAGGGTCTATGACAAAACCAAGTATTTTTAACCCTCCCCTCAACCCTGTTATAGCTACTTTTGAAAAAGTGTGTGAACTTGACATTAGGGATTACTACAAGAAAACTATAAGACAACCATGTCTGAATTTAATAGAGTTTGAGTGTACATTGCTGAATAACTTAAAAAAGGTTGACAATATACATATAATGAAGCCTGATAAAGGCAATGGGATTGTCATAGTTAATAACAATGATTACAGTAATATTATGATGACTATGCTTATGAATGACAATTATGTAGAAACCAGTATTAATGAAATCAATATTGCTTTTAAAAAATTGGACCTCATGTTAGAAGACATGTTGTTTCAAGGGGAATTAAATGAAGTTGAGTACGAATTTATGTGTAATCCATACCCAGTAATTTGTGGAATTTTTGGAATACCTAAGATACATAAAGGGTTGGATAACGTTAAATTCAGACCTATTGTAGATGGCAAGAGGTGCAAAACTTGTTTCATAAGTCAATTTTTAGATCATCATATGAAACAAGGATTAAATGCCTTCCCATACATAACAAAAGACTCTTGGGATTTTTTGGAAAGGGTTAAAAAATTTAAGTGTAATAACCAATTGAGCTTTCTTACCATAGACGTGTGTAATTTGTTCTCAGTCATTCCCCATGATATCGGTCTCACATGGTTAGAGGAACAACTGCTGGTGACAGGTAATTTCGAACAAGATAAGATCATGTTTTTGTCAAACTTATGGAAGCAGTTTTGAAAAATAATTTCATATTTTTTGAAGGGCACCTATTTAAGCAATACACTGGTGTAGCTATGGTGCTTTGTGCCCCAATTTATGCCAATTATATCATGGCATATTGGGAGCAAAATTATGTTTTACCAGTGAATTCAGACAGTATATTAAATTATACGCTACCTTGACATATTTATTATATGGGAAGGTGAGCGAGTTGTCTTAGACGCATTTTTAGAATATATTAATAATTCAGTTTGGTTCCTAAGATTTACTTATGGTTTTGATATGAATAATATCACATACTTGGATGTCAGATTAACCTTTGATAAGACATTAGAAATGATAAAATCTAACATATACAGAAAATCCACTTTTTCAAATTCATACCTCCAATATAGTAGCTGGCATCCAAGGCACCAAAAAAGAGCCATAGTAAAGGGCCAAATGGTGAGAGCTGCCAGGATGGTCAGCGAGGAGGAGGATTTCATAAAATAATTGAATTTTATAATTACTTTGTTCTTAAACAGAGGATATCCAAAGGGATTATGTTCAGAATTGTTCAAAGAGGTTAAATATAAAAGGGACACCGTTTTTTATATTCCCATTCTTAAAGGTGGAAACATGGACGCATCTAGTATTACATCTGTTAATTTAGGAAATCTAGGAAGACTAGATGAACATCCACTGCACTATATTTTAACTTACAATTTTGATTCTGAATATATAACAGGTATGGTTAACAAGAATTGGGGTATTTTGCAAATGGATAAAAATATAGTAGCGAAAATGGCTTTGGCACCTACGTTTATATATAGGAAGGACATATCTTTAAAAGAGATTTTTGAAAGATGTTCTCTATCCCCAAGTCAATGCAGCAGCAGGATATTTGGCAATTTTAAATGTGGGAGATGTACCATTTGTGAACATATACTGACATCGGGCAGTATTCTAACTTTTAATCAACACTGTATTCATATTACAGGCCACTTTGATTGTTATACAAAGAATGTTGTCTATTTGGCCAAGTGTCAAGTATGCCCTGTTTTTTATGTGGGAAAAACTTGCCGGTATTTTAGAGAAAGGGTTAGAGAGCACCTATTGGACATAAAACATCAAAAATTAACCAATGCATTAGTCAGGCACATTTCTACTTGTTTGGACCATTCTTTTAAATTTTGTATACTGCAACAAATCAGGTATGATTTACAGGGTAGAACTTTAGAGGTGCATTTAGATTTATGTGAGCTTAGATGGCAACTTAGACTGGATGCACATTGTCACCCTGGGCTAAATGATTGTTGCACAATCAAGCCTGTTCTTAAGCTCAAACATATTTTGGGCTAATTTTTTAATTTTTTGATGTATTTGACTGTATACGGAATGTAGTTTACCAATGTTTTGGTTTAAGTCATATGTATGCAAGAGTAGTATTTATTGTTAATACTACACACATTTTTATATTTTTATACATTTACACATACATTTTATATGATTGTGTTTGTCATTTTAACTTATTTTCATTTTTTATTGTTATTAGATTAGATAATTGATTGGTTAATGACATGGGTGGGGTTGATGTTTAGTTCATTTAAGTGACTTTCATGGTTAACTTTTTTATTCTGAAGAAGTCCACATAGGACGAAACCTAGGTTAATCAACTGTGTTGAGCTGCTGTTTCTTTTTACGTATTGTCGTGTTCGCAATAAATTCCATTTTGGGTCCGACCTTGTTCTTCATTCCTTTGGTGTTGAGGTTTATCTTGGTTCTTGGTAATAATGCTAGTTGAGTTGTTTGCAGGAGGGTGGGAATGTTTTGTGCAGCACAGATTAAGGTAGTGTAATCTGCATACTGAATTATAGATGCATGTTGTGTGGAGGTATGGAGGTCATTTGTGAAGACTGTGAATAGTAGTGGTCCTAAGATAGAACCCTGTGGGACTCCTATAGTTATGGGCAGCTGAGGAGAGAGAGAATTTTCCCATTTCACAGCTTGGTACCTGTCAGTTAAGTAGCTTTGGAACCAGGTAAGAGTGGAATTTGATAGATGATATTGGTTTAGTTTCTTTAGCAGGATTTGGTGTGAGACTGTGTCAAATGCTTTGGGCATATCCAAAAAAAGAGTTGACGCTTGTAGGCCTTCATTTTTGAGATGGTTTACTGTGTCTGTGAAGCAGAGGAGGGCTGTAGTGGTACTATGTGCAGGTCTGAAACCATGCTGAGTAGGTGACAGGATGTTGCTGTCTAGGAGATAGTTTAGCATCTGGGTATGGATGCATTTTTCTAGGATTTTGGCCAGGGGGGAGAGTAAAGCAATGGGTCTGTAGTTATTAAGTTTAGTGGAGGTCCCGCCTTTATGTATGGGTGTAACATAGGATATTTTCCAGAGTTTGGGCACATAGTTTTCAACAACTGATCTGTTTATGAGAGTGGAGACTAGGATAGCAATAGCATCTGCTGTGAGTTTCAAGAAATAGCTGGGGAGTAGGTTGGCTGCTGTTGATGAGGTTTTTAGTTTGGAGAGCATGCTTTTGATTGAAGTGCTGGAAACTGTTTTGAGGTTAACACTTGTATTAGTGTTATTTGTGTTGGGGGGGATAGTGAGGAAGGAACTGTCCTGTGATACTAAGGATAGAATTGAGTTCACAAAGTGGGAGTTGAATTGTGTTAGTGTCAGGGGTGGTTGGTTTGGGGGTAGCCTTTTGGGTGGATTTTAGTAGCTGGTTTACATTTTTCCAAAATTTTTGTGGGTTGTGTTGGTATTTAGTTTGTAATGTTGTGTAGTAGGATTTTTTTTTGTCCAGCCTAATGCATTTTTTTGCACGGTTGCACAGTTCTTGGTACTTAGTTACACTTTGTGTTTCATTGTTTTTTTTTATAGTAAAGCCAGGCAGTGTCTCTGGACTTGAGGATTTGTTTGGTTTCTTTACTGAGCCAGGGGTTTGTAGAGGTTCTAACCTTGATTTTGTGCAATGGAGCAACAGTGTCTAGGTGTTGTAGAAATGTTTTGTTGAAATATGCTACATCCTGGTCAAGTGGGAAGGTTTTTAGGGGGGGTCCAGTCACAGTTACAGAGTAAAGTGCTGAGGACCTCAGGAGAGAATTTTTTTGTGTTTCTAGTGGATATATAGTTAGTGGTTTTGCATATGCTTGTTCTACTATGTATAAAGTATATTATGTTGTGGTCACTTAAGGTGTCTGGGAGACTGCCTGTGTGAGGGTACAATGTGGGGTTGTTAGTTAGGACCCAGTCAAGGATGGATTCCCTTTTAGATTTTTTATCACATCTAGTTGGAATTTGGACTAGCTGCTGGTAGCCATGGAGATTTATTAGATTACTTGGTGGTTCTGATATACAGGTGAACCAATCTAGGTTGAAGTCCCCCAGAATAAGGGTTTCTTTTGAGTATGTGGAAGAACACCAGGATAAGAAGTCTTCAAGGCTAGCAGGTGTATTACCAGGTGGAATATAGATCACAATTGTGGTGATGACCTTTTTAGGGTGATGATGAAGTTGTGAGATAAGTATGTCCCAATTATTGGGGGAGGGGTAGGAGTTTGGTAATTGACGGACAGTTAAGTTGGACTTGTACAGTAAGGCAGTTCCACCCCCTTTAAGAAGTGGTCTGTCTTCTCTAATGATATTTTAGCCGATAGGGAGAACTTCTGAGTTAGCTATGTTTTTATTTAGCTAGGTTTCTGTTAAAGCAACTATGTCTGAGGAGTAGTGTGCTATTGTGGCCTGGAGTTCATGTATTTTATTTTTGATACTTCTAATATTAATATTTAGCAATAAAAGATGGTTGGTTTTGCTGCTGTTGTTGATTTGCCCAGGGATGAAGAAAGTGGGGGTGTTATGTTCTGACATTTGTGTTGGAGCAGTCTGTGTTGGACAGGATGGATTTGGGCCTGGGTTGGGGTGGATATCTCCACTTATGGTAAGCCTGGAGTTAAAATGGTTATACAAATGTTGGAGTTTGGTAAGGAGTGTGAGAAAGTATTGTGTTTTTTTTGGAGTAGGAATGAGAGCATATGTGTTTAGTTCTGAATTGGTCCGTTATGTAGTTCTTGAATAACTGTGGGCAGATATTATTATAACGTGTGGTGTCTGTATACGAGAGTGCATAATGCAGTGTTGTGCTACTAAGTTTAGGGATATTGCTAGAGTGATAACTTGTGGTGTTGTAAAGAATTATGAGAAGACAGACTAGACTTAGTTGTGTGATATTCATGGTTATAAAGTTTAAGTTGTTTCTAGGTGGGGGGTCTGAATAGGAATTATAGGGTTGCACTATATGTGGATGGGGAAGTAATGTGGGTGATGTAAAAAATGCCTAGTGGGAATGAGAGTGATTGGGAGTATTTTGTGTGGAGCAAGTTGGTGTGGTATAATGTGATATGACTTGAGGAGCTGTGATTGGTGGAGGTGATGTGAGGGTGAGCTGTGGGTGTGGCTGTGATTACTATAAATGTAGAGGTAGTGGGGGTGGGAGGCAATAGTGGGCAGGGCAGGGGAGTGGAGAGAGCCCGAGCGTTAGTGAGGGCGAACAGAGCAGGGCAGAGCCAACCAAGACAAGAGAAAAAAGTAAATATTACTTTACAAATCTGAACACTTTTAAAACAAATTCCTGAGGTCTAATGGCTTACCGGCAAGCAGAGTGTAATTGCTGAAGAGCACTTGTGTCCTGGTGGGAGACTAGAAATTTAAAGATGGCTCCATGCTCAGCAGGATTCTAATATAGACTTTGCATTGGGGGAGGGAGATAGCACAAGGGGTGTAAACCAGGTGGAATGCAAAGAAACCAGCGATGCAATCAGTGGAAATCAGTGAAAGCCTCAGAGGGGGTAAGTAATAATTCAAACTACCTGTAAAGTGAAGGAGAGAAGAGACAGCAAAGTTTATGAAGGTTGGGAGTGTGTCTTCACATTGACTTGCTGATTAGTAACCAGTTTTTGCACAGATTAGCGTAGGGAGATACATTAGCAATGAAGGGGAATGTATAGAGATGCAAATAAACAGGTGGGTCTCCAAGTGATACACACTAAGGCAGAAAGCACTGAGAGGGCTACTTGATGGTTAATTTAGTCACAGGGATGTGAATTAAATGTACACTTTCTATTGGGCAGTTAGGATTACTGTACTAGTGGGGGGGAGGAGGACACAAGGCTACAACAGTTAGTTTTATTAGCAAGTTGAGAACTACTAAGAAATACTGCTAATGTAATAGCTTCACTCTCATAAAACATACAAGTAGAATGCCTGGGTGGACTGACCCTGCTCTTGAGGCTCAAAATGTATATCCTTGTTTAGTTTGCAGTACTGATTCCTTCTTATACTATATGGGTGGAGTGGTAGCCGCAGACTGCAGATTTGCTTGAGTGTGCTCTGAAGAGAGAGAGAGAGAAAAAAGAGAGGATGAAGCTAGTAGAAGGAGACAAAGATAGGTCAAAGGAAGTAAAGAGGAGATAGGAGGGTGTAAAAGATACAAATCTGAGGATAGTGTGGATAAGGCAAGAGAATAGATGCTACTGCTACAGTTTGAGAGTGCTTCAACAGTAACCACATCACAGTGCCATAACTTAGTTTGGAAACAGGTTAATAAATCATGCACAATACATTTATCAGCCAATTATCCTGTGCATACAAGAAAAAGGAAAATGAACACAACAGCACAGCTGAAGCAGTAGCAGAGACAACTGTAGTGCTAAATCAGAAAACACTGTTTCTAGCTCCAAGACTAGGTCAATTAGATGTACATTACAGTTATAACAGCAGTTTTAGTAGCATAGAGACAACATAGCTGCAGTGCAATGTTAGGTATAGCTCTCAACCAAACTGGGAAAAATGTCAACAGACACAGGGACTTAGCCAGAGTACATCAGGGACAGTCAGGGTCAGTTTTATAATGTTAGAACTAATTATGTGAGACATGGACAGAATGAGAGGAGGTGAATTACAGTACATTGTTTGATGTTACAGGGGTGTACACCCTCCCTTATTATCACTATGTACTACTTGTAATCCACTAGCTTTCCTACAACAGCTGACCATTGTAGGTGGGATTGACAGGGACAGTGCTAATATGTGATTGAAATCAGGGACAGTTGAGAGGCATGTGTGTAGGTGTAGGACAGCACAGTATCAATGAGATGTCATCACTGTAGATCTAAGACAGGCTTACTGCTGTAATACCTATTCCCCATACCTGCATTCTCCCATCTGCATCCTGTTATATGTAGAAATCTATTATATACCTGCTGGAGTGCATTACTCCTTTGTTGAACTTTGCTTCTAGCAATCTTTTTATAATACACTCTCTGTGTGTTTTAATTCTCATATAGACCTGTTCCCCATAATAAGCTGCTTGCCTTTGTAAGGTACTACTCATTAGCAAGTAATTGCCCCTGCACACCTCTGTGGCTCAGAATTGCTACTTGCAGCCAAAACAGCTGTAGTGCACTATCATTAGGCACTGACATACCACCACAGTGCAATATATAAGGCCTTCATGAAGGCCTTGGCCCCGTCTTAGTTTTTGAGATGGACATTACTGAGGTGTGGAGACTACAGCATCACAGAGGGTAGGAATAAACACCATCCACTGTAGAGATTTATGACGCATGTCCACAGTTTTGCCTCATATGTGTGGTCAATGTCTCATACCATTGTTGTCATCTGGCAGTGCACTGGCAATCATTGTGGGCTGATGTCAGAAGATGCACGTGTGTGTCACACTGCATACAGACTATGCATGCTACTGCAATAGCCATTATTCTATCAACTTACTATCTTTGTAGTGGCAAACTGTTGCACTTGTCCCTATCTTTGGGCTTTTGCCCCCTATTATGTATGGCTGTGTCTGGATCCCTTGTTCTAGGTGGTTGGGAGGTATGGTAAGTTTGTAAAAGCTACCTTTACATACAGCTGTGTATGCTACAGGCTGCAGCTGCAGCCTACAGCACATAGGGGGGAGTGTGAACACTTTGGTGGACAGCAGGCTGTACATGTAACTGTGTCAGCTGTGTCAGGCCTGTCATTATGGCACAGCCAGGGCAAGGGTATTCTATACAGTGCAGTCGGGGCATGTGCTTAAGGTATGTCTGTTATCAACAGTGTGACTAACAGAGTATTAGGCAACATATAGTTAGGTTATATGGATATGTGCATTGTGTCTCTGCCTGCAGGTCTTTGTCTTGCAAAACTGAGTAGCAGTTCATTAAGTATCAGTAACCTGTGGGGAGTAAGACTGCATGACTCAGTCATTACTTGGTGTCTTCACAATAATGTAATTGAAGTGTGATACAACATTGGATTCAAACCCAGGACTGTGTGTGGCAAAGTGTACTGCATGCAAGGCATGTAACAGACTGAGACTCTGCAAAGGCATGTGTATTTGCAGGATATATGTGCACATATACAGGCTATGAGGAGCATTTCCACATCCATGATGTGTGTAAATTTATGTGGTTGTTTTTCTGCACCAGGGTCCCAGTTGTACATGTACTTTGCCATTGCCGCCTTAGCAGGTGTCTTACCACAAGTCACTGATAAAACGGCACATATACCTGCTATCACAGGACTCACTTACATCCGTTAGTATGTCTTCATTATTATTTATTATTGCACCAGAGTCCAGGGTACACTCCCAGTTTTTATATTAGTTTTTTTTTATTTCAGTTACATGCATGACATCTGTAAGTAGCAAGCAGTATGTTTTGTTGGAAACACCTGTCTAACCTACAGTTTGTGTAATGTGATGGGTTAATGCATTATGCTAGAGTTGAGAGGGGGCTGGGTATGATAGTTGGCAGAGGTGTTTGTTCTCTACACGTGAGTAACACTGTCATAGACACATATAGGGCTGGATTCATGAAGGCTTGCACGGAGTTTAAAAGTAGAGTAAGACTCCATGCAGCCAACATGTCCGCCAAGTGATCCAGGAACAGCTGATAGGGGCATGCAACAGAGCTCCTTAAACGAGTCCTACACGGCAGGGCTTGGATATGCAAATTACCTCAATTGCAGGCGAAAGCTATGCAAAAGAGGTAAATTTGTGATCCAGGAAACCCGAACCTGTCCGAGTAGGAGTAGTGTTATTTGCAGAAATGTACTCAGTTGACAACTGAGTACGGTTCTGCAAATAGCAAAACGGAGCCATGACAGCTCCAGAAAAAGGATGCATTTACATGAGTAAGCATGCCGATGGCCAAAAATACAGCCATTGGCAACGTTAAGTGATGCAAAATAAAAAAAAATAACTTTTTTTTTCATCCCGATCTCCGGGGTTTTTAAGCGTAGCGCAGCGCCGTGCAAACGCGCTGTGCTCTAAAAACCAGAAAATCAATAATGAAGATCCACAAATGTGGATTTTAATGCTAATATGAATTTACAATGCAAGTGAATGGCAGGCTGAAGACAACATGGCCACCGAGTAGAGGTTGCTAAGGGGGGGAAGCTCAGTCTAAGAGATGTAACCAAGCATTAGTAGGCAATCCTATGTACATGAGGGTTAGGTTAGTGAATCGCAAGTTTACATAGCAAATGAGCACCAGTCAGTGGAGTGTAGGAGTAGGATAAGGGGAGTAACATTGTAGAAGATAGGTGACATCACAAGGGGGGTATGTATGAAAGACGTGAAGCTCATTGGAGCAGAGTGGCATGTGTCAGCTGTCATTTACACATCGTTGAAAGAGGTGTGTCAACAGGTAGGCTAGGTAAAGGCAAGAAATTGAAGGTATATGCCGTGGATAACACTAAAATTTCTTGCTGAGCGGGGTATGCGCGCGTGTGCGCGCCTGTAAACCCGAGTAAGACAGTGCGCACGTGTGTAAGCGTGAGTGCACTCGTTTAAGCTGGAGTAAGAAAGTATAAGGCTGTTTAAAGAGTTGCAAGTGCGTTTGCGCCCATGTGCGCGAGTTTTAACAAGAATAAGCAAGTTTTAGTCCATGTAAGCATGTGTGCGCACATGTGAGCTGGTGAGCGCGTGTTTGCACATGTGTGCACGGTGCTGCCCCCCCGAGGAAACAGAAAGGAAAAAGGAAGCACAGCAAATAGTAGGAAGCTACCAGGGAGTACTAGCAGAGCTAGCAGGTGAAAACAATCAGAATCAGGCAATTACACAGGCAGTACACTAGCCCAGCCCAGCCCAGCACTTAAAACTCTGCAAACAACAGTCCATTATGTTTCTCTCAAGAGACACTGCAACACTGCAGTAAGCTAATAGAAGTGAAAACTGAAAAAGCTTTACTGAGACAAAGAAATGTTAGGGGCTGCCATTGCTGTTATAAGGCGACATATGCAACATGCTGAGGGTGGTGACAATGTGAATGCTGCTGGACAACCCACAGTGAGGAGACGGAGAAGAGTGTACAGGCCCAGGGTAACCTACCAGGGGCTACATGAGCTGGAGATAGTGGAGCGCTATAGAGTGGACATAGAGACCTCTTGCAGAAAATTGTTGAGCTGTGCAGGCCACGCCTCACACACAGAACCAACAGAGGGGAACCCATCCTAATGGAAACCAAGGTATGTGTTGGCCTAAGAATATTAGCAACAGGTACCTTCCAGAGACCAACTGGTGATATGATGGGGATATCACAGGCATCAGCATCCAGAGTACTGCACCAGTTCCTGGATGCCATGTCACCACATGTCGGTGATCATGTTTATTTCCCCAATTCCCGTGAGGTATTGACCAGCAATATGCATCTCTTCCAGCAAATAGCGGAATACCCTGAGGTAGTGGGTGCAATAGACTGCACACACATACGCATCAAAGCACCAGCCAGTGAGCGGGGTAGGGTCTACTTCAACCGCAAGGGCTTCCCCTCCATCAACTGCCAGGTCGTGTGTGATGCCCAGGGCATAATACTGAATGTGTGTGCTGGCTGCCCTGGAAGCTACTATGATTCCCATATCTGGCATCTGACACAGCTGTACCAGACATTTGCCAATGGGGACATCCCACATGGTCACCTAGTGGGGGATGCTGGCTATGCACTGGAGCCGTGGCTGATGACACCCATCAGAAATGCACACACACCTGAACAGGAACGCCATAATGAGGCACACGCACAAACACGAAATGTAATCGAGCGTGTGTTTGGGCTGCTCAAGTCACGGTTCCGGTGCCTGGACACATCTGGTGGAGCCTTGCAGTACTCATCAACTACATGTACCCAAATTGTCATGGTATGTGCTATGCTACATAATATGATCCTGTGAAAACAGCTGCAGCAGGACCAGCATAGGCCTGGGCCAAACAGCCCCCTACCATTGCCAAGACCATCACAGGCAGAGCGTAACTCGGGGGAGGAACAACCTGAGCCTGCCCCAGTAGGCAGAAGGAGGCATGATCAGTATGCTTTGGCCTTGGCAAAGAGACAGCACATAGCACATACACTGGCTCAGTAGGAACTCTGGAAATTATACCTCTCTCTGACTCGCACATATAGTAAAAGGGATGCCTAAGTTGACACTACCTGCTTTCAAACATGTATAGGGAGTGTAATATGTGCATCCGACATAGGCAGCCCTGCAGCACCACCTGAGGCATGATTGCCATGTGTTAAGCAATATAAAGCAGTGCTAAACAGCATTTACCACCATGTAGTATATGTAAACAAAATCGTACACACCAACTAGCACAACTGTGGTCAATGTTGAGTAATATTGGGCAACATCCAGCAATGTTGGTTAATATTGAGCAATGTCGGACAAGCTTGGTCTAAGTAGGGCATAGCTGAACAAAAGCCAACATGCTCATATTTGCTCTACTGGCCCTTAAGCAGTTTGGTCTGCTCAGTATGAATATATAAAGCAGTGATGGGCCTCGAACCCAGGATACTGTGCACTACAGTCATAGTACTGAACCACTAACCCATGACAGTATAGTGGTGGTCAGTTGGTATGAAGAAATGTTGATAAGTCTATGCAAAGTATCTCATGGAAACCCTGCAGGCAAAGCATAATCCCTGTCGAGTTATGACAAAAAGGTGAGTCCTGCAGTAAGAATAGAACCTGACTTTCAACACACACAGTATAAATGTTAATATTGGTCATGTTCACACACATCAACAAATGTAGTGGACCTCAGACAGCAACATACTGAAAGGTCACACTGGGCATGCTCACACACGAATAAATGAGACAAATGTCAGGCAACAAAACACGGAAAGCCTGAACTGGGCATGCTCACACACTTAGGCCATTTCTGAGTACAGCAGTGGGCCACACATATCTGGCAGTTGCATGTGTTAACCCAGGAACCTCTCACTATCCAGCAATCCGCCCTGTGCACACAGTTATATGACAACAGACACATATATAATATAGTGGAACCCTGTCATAATCAAATATGTTCTGCAGATACCTAAGTTGTTCATAGAAACTGGGAAAGCAAAGATGATAAAAACCTTCAAACAGTATCAGCAATAAACATTGTGCATCCCGAACATTATTATAGGTTCAGAGGTCGATACTAGGCTATCTGCCCTAGGGCATGTACAAGCCTAGCCAGAGTGTGTTTGGCTTTCGCAACCCTGTCAGAATACTACACTGTGCCTGTGAATAGTAGGTCACACAAGATAGCCCATGTACGTTTAGTCTAGTGTGCCTCTGTCTACCAGGGACCCAGAAGATATCCCAGGGGTAAACATACGATCACCCATCCAGTTGTCAAGATGTCTCCTGTAGGTGGTCAGCGGGTGGCTCTGCCTATGCGAAACTGGGATTCCAATCTGGAGTGAGTGGAGCCTCTGGGATAAGAATCTGTCCCTCCAACATGTCCTATTAACATCTGTGCTGAGGTATATGTCCCTGGAGTGTGTAGCTTCAAGGGAGTCAGATATCCTGAGGTGGAGCATGTCCAGTAATTCTGGGTTGGGTATTTCCGTAAACAACAGGCACACATTATATCCGAGTAGGCGGTAAGCGACTGAGTAGAGCTGGAGTTACTGTATCCAAACTGTGCAGGGCATCTGTGTGAGTCCCTAGATCTGCTTGTTGAGGAACTTTTGTGGCCATTACAGTTGCTGCAGGTGTCGGTTAAAGTACATCCCAAATGTGGCATTGTAACCAAGCATGGTCGTGATGAGTATAGGGGCACAATGACCTCACTCGATTTAGATGTGAAACCATATGGGATAAGGTGGGCTATATAGAAGGTCTGCCTAACCACTTTGGCAACGTGATTGTCAAAGGCGACAGTACAAACAAGTCGTGTCCCCAAACCCCTAACAACTCCTACCGTATGTAATGGATTACTACCTATGTGGTAATGTGTGGGCATGTTGTTATTCCCAAAGGAGATGACTATGCAACTAATGGCATTTAGCTGTAGGCCATAGCTCAGGCACCAGTCATCCATCTCTGTGAGACCCTGTTTAAGTATGCATGTGCCAGCTGGAGAGTTTATTATGGCACCCAGTTTGCAGTCATCTGCGAACATGGTCAGCCGTATTCCTCCTGTGTTAGCCTGTACGTCAGACAAATATATACTGAACAAGAGAGGTCCCAGGACTGAGCCTTGTGGGATGCCACATGTAACTGGTGTATAGTCAGACATGGCACCTGCAATACTGACCATGTGGGTACTATCCCTGATCCAGGTAGCAATCCATTGTGTGAGATATGTGTCGATATCGACGCTGGTGAGCCTATGCATAATGGCCGAGTGGGGTATTGTGTTGAAGGGTTTTGCAAGGTCCAGGTAGGCTGTGTGGACAACCATCCCTAAGTCGATGGACCTGGTAACTGTTTAAAGAATACAAACAGGTTCAAGAGGCAAGATCTGCCCACAACAACTCTGAAATATGTAGGACACAGTGTCTGTAGGTTCCCGATGTCTATGTGTATGAGTCCCATGACAATACGCTCCATAGCTTTGCAGAACAGGCTAGTTAGGCTTATAGGGCGATATTGTCTGTGGTCCGTTGTGGCACCAACTCTGTGGAGTGGGACCACTGTCACTGTACGCCATTCCTTGGGTACATATCCTGTAGTAACTCTGATATTGAACAGTGACTTAATGTGAGGGTTACGTCTGTCATGAAGCTTGTGTAAGATGCAGGCCGGGACACCGTCTGGTCCCATTGATGCTGTGTTGTCCACTTTGGGGAGGGCAGCACTCACCTGTTAATTTGTGATGTCAGGGAGGTTACACTCTGTTGGGATGGATAGTTGCTCCTTAGGGGGGATGGGGGGGAGACATCTGCACTGAACCTGTTTGCCAGGATGTTGGCAATGTCAGTGGGTTCAGGGTATGTTTAGTCAGTATGCAGTAACTCACAGCATATCAGTGAGTGTCCACCCAGGTTCCTGACATAACTGAAGAAGGCCTTGTGATTGTCCTACGTGTCTGGTGCAATTGTCCGTTAGAAGCAGGCCTTAGATAAATTCATGAGTGATCGTAGCTGTCTGCTAGTACAGATCACAGATGCCTTCCCTGTCTGGGATTGCGCTCTATCATGTAGTAGCTTCCTCCTTTCATTGCATAGCTTATTAATGGCCGGGTCTACCAGACAGGTCCCCTGCCATTGGAGGAGTGAGTCTTGTTGTTATTTGGGATAGCACAATCCATGCAGTCCACTAGGTGTCCATAGAATGTGTATGTAAAGGATTCAGCAGTCTGAGCTGTATTTGCCACTGTCCCAGTGTCTCTGAAGGATACCACCTTGCTTTGGAGAAGTGAGACATTTGCTTATGAGAAGTTCACCAAGATTACCCAGGATGGGTGTGGGGATGGGATATGGATGTCCAGTGAGATAAATGTATGTTTTGACCTTACCAATGAGGGGTATATCACTGGTGTGGAACATAGAGTCCACATGTTGGTGATGATCAGGTCCAATACATTTTCCCCTCTTGTGGGTGTGGTGACCGGTTGTGCCATAGCGTATGAGTTTACAAATAGTAGCAACTGTTGGGTGAGGGTGTTGGGGCTTGAGTAGTATCCCCAGTCAATGTTTGGGTATTTGACGTCACCCAATATAATGGTGTTTGGGGAGACCTTCATATTCTCCATTGTTCCCAGGAAAGCCGAGTGTGGTTCCTGAGTTTGGGAGGGTGGTCTGTAGCAGGCAACAAACTAAAAGGCAGTTTTGCACAATGTTAGTTGCATATGTATGGTCTGCGATACTTCGTGCAGTGCTACTAACCCAGAGGTGTGTTTATCTGTGATGTATATGAATACTCCCCCTATTTGTGTTGTCCGTTCCGAGTCTTGTGGTCAGAAAGCATGGTATGAAACATAACCTGGCAGTGCTGGTGTGCATTTGTGAGCCTGAACCAGGTATCTGTTAGTGCACAGATATCGCTATTCTCCATACTGAGGAGAGTCCTGAGTGGGTGCAATTTGAGGGTAACACATCTGGTGTTGAGCAGCATTACTCTTAGTTTCATTTACTCTGTAATGTCTATGGAGGTGGGTTTGTCTTTTGAGCCCTGCTTAAAAAAGGCACTATGGTGGTAGCAAGAGCCTTAGCCAGTATTCGAAAGTCCAAGGGTGACAGGTGCAAGTTGTCCATAGCGAAGCTACGTGGCATGTCGAACATGTCACCCCAGGCTGACAGACACTGGATCCCCTTTGAATGACACCAATATGTTAGCCAACTGTTAAATGTGATGAGTTTGTCTGTATACTGTGACATCATACTTGGTGAGTGTAAGATGCTACACAAGGCCAGGGTCATACTGGCCTGGCCTACATGATCAGAGAGTTCCTCTATGTATCATGTCATGTGGGCCAGGGAGGAACGTCTGAGGTTTTACGCACCAGCATGGACAATGATGATGCCATTTCTGTACTTGCTGTGGAGTGACCTGAGTGCATGTGTTATGTGGCGGATCCTGGCACCCAACAGACAGCTCAAAGTGACCATCCCCTTGTTCAGCCTGGTGAGTGGGACGTCAGTGTGTCTGACAATAAGTGTCACCTATTACAAGTGTATTAGGTGTGTTGCTTAGCCCGAAGGGCAGTGATTGTGTGGCACACTGACATTGTGAACTATGTGATATGTGGGTATTGTAGTGGGGTAGCAGTTGTTTGTGTGTCTGCTTTGGAGGTCTCTGCTGCTGAGGCAGAGTTTATTTAGAGCCTCCGAGTATGTTTATGTGTGATAATGTGGTTTGATTGCTGTCACTATAGGTTTATGTGAGACTGATATGTGGTGTGTGTGGTTACCTTCACCACCTGATAGACTGTGCCAGTCATGAGTCGAAAGAGATCAGCCTCCCTCCTGTATGTCTATATAGTTGCATCTCTCACATATATCTGAGTTTGTTGGGAGGAGGAGAGGGTTGTCTGTACACATGAGGCAGTTGTGACATTGTGTCAAAATCACAATATTCACCAGCTGGACTGAAGAGTACACACAAAACTGACCCCTGGACATGCTAGGATATTATGATGACATACTCTGTAGACTGATCACAAAGGATCAGTAGGGTGTTAAGTGTGTAAAAGAGTATAACAGGGATTAGTGCTCAGGTTTGCCGATGTTTTGTAAAGAGTAGCTGCGAAGGAGTCCAGACGTAATCATGACACCTCCTTCAGCTATGTCATAAATAGCAATGTACACTCATATATGTCCTGAGTCAGGGCCAACTGTACCTGACTGACAATGCAGACATCCTGTCAGACAGGCCATTATATACATACCTACCTCCCACTGGCGAAAGTCCCTATCATCATACCTGGAGATATCACATGTAAAATAGGTGAACAGCTCCCCCCAAAGCCAAAAGCATGGCAGCAATTGGATTACATTGTTTCCCTATATGTGTCATGAAAGAACTACAGAACAAACAGACCCTGCACCTGAACAGTCTGTTGAGCCTCACCCTCTCCACAGGATCTGGAACTGTTGAATGTTTACAGCAACATATGGCTCTCCCTACAAGTGTTGGTGCACAACACACCATGGGAAGTATAGTCCAGTAAGCCTATGAAGTCTGATTTGCAAGGCCATGGAGTCCATCATGGCTGAAGTCATAAATAGAGCTATTGGAAGCTGACAAACACACAACCCTACCAACTGTGGTATGTTCATGTGCAGATCATGGTTCCCAAACATGCTAGACTGTTTGCAAGGCAGCCACCCAGGACATACATCACTGAACGGAGCTACACATGTCTCACATAGACTTTGAATAGCCCTTTATCAACATCCCAGATACATGTCGTATCTACAAAACCAACAATCTGTGCATAAATATATGTTGACATATGAAGGAATGTCAATTTGTCCACAGATAGATAACACAAGCTAAGAATTATGTGGTCCTGTTCAAGCTGTTGACACCTGCCGACCCACATGGCACATTCCTGGGATTGCATAAAACAAAGTGTGCACACATTACCATGTCCAGTCTGATGATGTCAGCATCCTACAAATATAGCAGGAGAAATGAAACCCCCCAGTAAGGCATATAGCATGTCGTGTTAATGTGTATCTCTCTAGTATCATAGCATAATTAGGTAGGAGTTTGAATCCTCCAATTGCTGACTGCGTGGGTGTGGGTGTGTGTGTATGTGTGTGATTTCCTTTGAGAGGAGTGCCCCTTTTGGAGACTGGGAAAACACATTACAAGAGGTACATTCCTCTTTGGAAAGTCTGATGATGTCAGTATCCTACAAATATAGCAGGAGAAAACAAATCACCCAGTAAAGCATATAGCATGTTGTGTTAATGCGTATCTTTATAGTATCATAACATAGTTAGGTCTGGGTTTGAATCCTGCAATTGCTGACTGTGTGGGGGGGGTGTAAGTGTGTGATTTCCTTTAAGAGGAGTGTCCTTTCTGGAGACTGGGAAAACACATTACAAGTGGTACATTCCTCTTTGGAAAGTCTGATGATGTCCGTATCCTACAAATATAGCAGGAGAAAACAAATCACCCAGTAAAGCATAGCGCGTCGTGTTAATGCGTATCTCTCTAGTATCATAATGTAGTTAGGTGGGGGGGGTATATGTGTGTAATTTCCTTTGAGAGGAGTGCCCTTTTTGGAGACTGGGAAAACACATTAAAAGAGGTACATTCCTCTTTGGAAAGTCTGATGATGTCAGCATCCTACAAATATAGCAGGAGAAAACAAAGCACCCAGTAAGGCATATAGCGCATCGTGTTAATGCGTAACTTTCTAGTATCATAACAAAGTTAGGTAGGGGTTTGAATCTCGCAGATGCTGACTGTGTGTGTGTGTGACACTGTTGGTCAATGCAGTGTGGGTTTTGCTTTTACTATGTTATGACATATCAGGATTAAAACAGTATGTGCATTGCACACATCAGGTATCTGTGTGGCAAATAAATATATGTACATGTGACCTCAGTTAGTACATAGGTGTGAAGTCTGCATACTACATGAATACATTTGTTTCCTTTGACAGATTGTGCCACTGCTTCTCAGATCATAGGTCACATATGTATTTATGTGACAAGGCCGGCCACTGTAGTGATCTGTGGCCAAGGTCATCTGTGCCACACACACCCATGACAGTTACTATAGAGTAGTGTGAGTGAGGGTACATGCCTGGGGTATATGTCAGACATGTTCATACACAACAACGACTGGCAATAATGGACAGTCATTATAGGTGTACAACAGCCTTGTGGATATGCATTCAGGCCCCTAATGTCTTATGTGATACACCGAGGGACGCCACAATACCTCTGGATATGTGGATACCAAGGGACAGATGACATAACACGTGGCTGTAGGTACACATTGGTACCCAACATACATGTTGGGGGCTACCACCTATGTGGTACTGTTGGGATAGTATGTATAGTAAATGTGGATGACTATGCCATAGTCGGCTTAGTGCAATACAGCATGTGTCGGAAAACACGTATCTGTCTGTATGATACCCTTGTGTAGGATATGTGTCCCATCCAGAGAATGCATTGTAGGCCAATGCATGCATTTCCAGATGTGGATGGACATATCCCTAGTGTGTTTGCATGTACCTAAGAGGCCTATATGCCAAACAGGTGTGGTCCCAGGAATGGGTGGCGGTCAATACCACTGGTTACTGTTATAGTATAGTACCGGAAGGATCCCACTGTTACTGAGTTCCCTACAACTGTGTGTCAGTTGTCAGGACATCATCTAATGATTGGTTATAGTCATGCTATTGAGGTTGTGCATACTACCAGAATGCAAAACATTGACAGATATTAACAGTATCACCCACAGCATAGTGTCAACCCATGTCATATACACATGTGTACCCATAAGTAGAGTTGCTGCTACTGAGATTTGTCTGCATACATCAACTGGACATAAGCTGATTTAAGTATATTTCCTTCATTTTATTGTGGTTGTTATAACTTGGGGACTGATTTCTCAGATCTAGCTCTGTTGAAACTGTCTTGTGTGTGTGTCTGAAGCTCTGCACTAGTTGTTAAACTGCACTGAAATTCCTTTAAGTGTTAATTAGCTTGGGGGGTTTTCTGATAACTTTAAAACCTGTGTTGGTTACATCTCTGGTAATCATTTTAAGTAGAGTTGCTGCTACTGAGATTTGTCTGCATACATCAACTGGACATAAGCTGATTTAAGTATATTTCCTTCATTTTATTGTGGTTGTTATAACTTGGGGACTGATTTCTCAGATCTAGCTCTGTTGAAACTGTCTTCCCCACCACCCTCCCTGTTCTTGGATGTAGTTTAAATTTGGTGGTTTTTGCAGTGCCCCCACTGTAGATTTGATCTAGGACACTCCCCCAGTCCCTTCTCTTTACCGCATTCTCTCTAATAAACCCTTTCTGCACTTGCTTTTAGTCCTTTTTAATTTAATTACATTTTTTTCATACTGTGTGTGGACTAATATTGCTACATACTCAAGTGTGCCAGCTTGCACTGCATGTGAATTGTTTTATAGCATTTACTGTCTGTTTTTTTCCTTGTCGCTGTAAAAAAAATCTCTTGTTTTCCTGCCTTACTGAACTAGAGTAGTCCAGTTTCAGAGTTGCTGATCCCTGGGCTTTGTTTTTAGTTCCTGTTACTGATCCATTGCCTTATTAGGAAGGAGGAAGTTTCTTTGCTTACCAGTGGGAGTGGGAAGCACTGAGCGCCTTTTGTCCGATTTGGTGAAGTTTCAGCCAGAAACTAGTAGTCCATTGGTCGTTTTGGGCCAGTTCTAGCTCCTTTCAGCCCCTGCTATAAAACACGCTAAACACGCGTTTTCCAGCTTGCACCAACTCAGCACAGATCCTCGTGGTGGCCTGCAGAGTGATCCAAGCAGCAGAGAGCTAAAAAGTGACTTTCTACCAGATATAAGTATTTTTGTGGCTTTCCCACTGTTATTAAGCTAGCGACTGCATTTAGCCTGTTTTACTGCTACTTTAAGTGATTTCTGCATTTTACACTGTTTATTGCACCTTAAGTTACTAATTGTTGCAAATTGTTTCTGTAGGCTACACACTAAAGTCGCTAGCCGATTTACAGCATTTATAGCATTTACTGTCTGTTTTTTTCCTTGTCTCTGTAATAAAACAAAAATCTCTTGTTTTCCGCCTTACTGAACTAGAGTAGTCCAGTTTCAGAGTTGCTGATCCCTGGGCTTTGTTTTTAGTTCCTGTCACTGATCCATTGCCTTATTAGGGAGGAGGGAAGTTTCTTTGCTTACCAGTGGGAGTGGGAAGCACTGAGCAGCCTTTCTGTCCGATTTGGTGAAGTTTCAGCCGGAAACTAGTAGTCCATTGGTCATTTTGGGCCAATTCCTAGCTCCTTTCAGCCCCCTGCTATAAAACACGCTAAACAGCGTTTTCCAGCTTGTACCAACTCAGCACAGATCCTCGTGGTGGCCTGCAGAGTGATCCAAGCAGCAGAGAGCTAAAAGAGTGACTTTCTACCAGATATAAGTATTTTGTGGCTTTCCCACTGTTATTAAGCTAGCGACTGCATTTTAGCCTGTTTTACTGCTACTTTAAGTGATTTCTGCATTTTACACTTTTTATTGCACTTTAACTTACTAATTGTTCCAACTTGTTTCTGTAGGCTACCCGCTAAAGTCGCTAGCCGATTTACAGCATTTATAGCATTTACTGTCTGGTTTTTTCCTTGTCTCTGTAATAAAAACAAAAATCTCTTGTTTTCCGCCTTACTGAACTAGAGTAGTCCAGTTTGAGAGTTGCTGATCCCTGGGCTTTGTTTTTAGTTCCTGTTACTGATCCATTGCCTTATTAGGGAGGAGGGAAGTTTCTTTGCTTACCAGTGGGAGTGGGAAGCACTGAGCAGCCTTTCTGTCCGATTTGGTGAAGTTTCAGCCAGAAACTAGTAGTCCATTGCTCGTTTTGGGCCAATTCCTAGCTCCTTTCAGCCCCCTGCTATAAAACACGCTAAACAGCGTTTTCCAGCTTGTACCAACTCAGCACAGATCCTTGTGGTGGCCTGCAGAGTGATCGAAGCAGCAGAGAGCTAAAAGTGACTTTCTACCAGATATAAGTATTTTTGTGGCTTTCCCACTGTTATTTAAGCTAGCGACTGAATTTAGCCTGTTTTACTGCTACTTTAAGTGATTTCTGCATTTTACACTGTTTATTGCACTTTAAGTTACTAATTGTTGCAAATTGTTTCTGTAGGCTACACACTAAAGTCGCTAGCCGATTTACAGCATTTATAGCATTTACTGTCTGTTTTTCCTTGTCTCTGTAATAAAACAAAAAAAAATCTCTTGTTTTCCTGCCTTACTGAACTAGAGTAGTCCAGTTTCAGAGTTGCTGATCCCTGGGCTTTGTTTTTAGTTCCTGTTACTGATTCATTGCCTTATTAGGGAGGAGGAAGTTTCTTTGCTTACCAGTGGGAGTGGGAAGCACTGAGCAGCCTTTCTGTCCGATTTGGTGAAGTTTCAGCCAGAAACTAGTAGTCCATTGGTTGTTTTGGGCCAATTCCTAGCTCCTTTCAGCCCCTGCTATAAAACACGCTAAACAGCGTTTTCCAGCTTGTACCAACTCAGCACAGATCCTCGTGGCGGCCTGCAGGGTGATCCAAGCAGCAGAGAGCTAAAGAGTGACTTTCTACCAGATATAAGTATTTTTGTGGCTTTCCACTGTTATTTAAGCTAGCAACTGCATTTCGCCTGTTTATTGCTACTTTAAGTGATTTCTGCATTTTACACTGTTTATTGCACTTTAAGTTACTAATTGTTGCAAATTGTTTCTGTAGGCTACACACTAAAGTCGCTAGCGATTTACAGCAATTACTGTCTGTTTTTTTCCTTGTCTCTGTAATAAAACAAAAAATCTCTTGTTTTCCCACCTTACTGAACTAGAGTAGTCCAGTTTCAGAGTTGCTGATCCCTGGGCTTTGTTTTTAGTTCCTGTTACTGATCCATTGCCTTATTAGGAAGGAGGAAGTTTCTTTGCTTACCAGTGGGAGTGGGAAGCACTGAGCCCTTTTGTCTGATTTGGTGAAGTTTCAGCCAGAAACTAGTAGTCCATTGGTCGTTTTGGGCCAATTCCTAGCTCCCTTCAGCCCCTGCTATAAAACACGCTAAAGCGTGTAGCGAATTTAAGCGGAGTTACCACTGTTGCACACAAGAGCAGCGGTTAAACAAGGTTAAACTATTTGGGCCATCTAAATTCCACTCTTCCAATTTTCCCTTAAAACTACCTTCCTCGAGCTGTACTGCTGATCTAACCAGCATATCCTATAACTGAAAAGTTCATCTCTACTTGATTCCCAAGTAGACTATTCTCTATCTGTAAAGCCTAGCACTTACTCCTACAGTACTTGCACCTTGATAAAGCACTCTTATTATAGATAGTACCCCACCAGCCTAAAACCCACTTCCCCGAGTCCTTTGAAAGTCTCTTTATCTACTACTTCTAGTATGTCGAGGGATCAGTTGCTAGTGTCCTCTCCAGCTCAACTGGTGAACCTGGGAATATTGAGGCAATGTTACAACTGCCTCATGTACACAGACAATCCTCTCCTTCTCCCACAAAACACAAATACATGCGAGAGATGCAACTATACGGCCAAACTGGAGGCTGAGCTCTCTCAACATAGGACTGGCAAGACCAGACAGGAGGAGAAGGTAACCACACAATACATACCCAGTCACACATGGTACCATCACAACTTCAAATCATACATACTCACACAAAGACATACTCGGAGGCTCTGATCAAAAATTTACCAAAACAGCAGAGGCCACCAAAGCAGACACCCAAACAACTACCACCTCATGACCCAACACATGCAACACATAGACCACACAGTCAGAGTGTCAAACAGTCACAGCCCTTAAGGCCAAACAAAATGCCAGACACACTTGTCATTGGTGATTCCATAGTCAGACACACTGACGTCCGGCTCACCAGACTGAGTAAAGAGAAGGTCACAGTAAGCTGCCTGTCAGGCGCTAGAATCCGCCACATAACGCAAGCACTCAGGTCTCTCAACAGCAGGTACAAGTACGACTCAGTCATTGTCCACCTGGTGTCAACGACCTGAGACGTACCTCCTTGGACTACATGAAAGGGACATCGAGGAGCTCTCTGATTATGTAGCCCAGGCAGGTATGACCCTGACCTTGAGCAGTATCCTACCTTCACCTAGAATGATGCCACAATACAGTGATAAGATGATCAGCTTTAATAATTGGCTTAAATTCTGGTGTCATTCAAAGGGGATCCAATGTCTGTCTGCCTGGGATGACATGCTGGCCAAGCCACGCTGCCCATGGGCGGCTTGCACCTGTCACCCTGGGCTTCCGGATATTGGCAAAGGCTCTTGCCACCCCATAGTGCCTTTTTAGGCAAGGCTCAAATTCTAAACCTACCACCCTAGAACACCAAAAAAAACTAAGGGTAATGCTGCTCAATGCCAGAAGTCTCAATCTCAAGATGCACTTTTCGAGGCCCTTCTCAATATGGAGAACATCGATGTCTGTGCTGTGACAGAAACCTGGTTCAAGGCTCCTGAGAGCACCCCAGCACTAACAGGTTTCACCTCATATCATGCGTTCGGCCCCAAAATCCGGACAACACCAAGAAAGGAGGGGTGTCCATATTCATAAGGACACCCACACCTCAAGGTTGGTGGCAACGCATGATGCATCGGAGACCATCCAGGTGCAATTAACCATAGGCAAGACTGCTCTGCAATTTGTAGCATGTTACAGGCCACCCTCTCAAACTCAGGAACCTCACATGGCCTTCCTGAAAACATTGGAGGGATAAATGTATCTCAAACACCATCATACTAGGTGACTTTAACTACCCTAATATAGACTGGGAACACTACTCAAGCCCGAACACTCTAACCCAAAGATTCCTGGAGTTCATAAACTCAAATGCCATGGAACAACTAGTCACCATCCCACAAGAGGAGAAAACATACTTGATCTCATCATCACGAACATGGGATCAAAATGTTCAACACGAAGTATACCCCTCACTGGTGAGATCAGATCATAAACTAATCTCGCTGGAGGTCCTCATCCCGCCCCACCTGAAACAAAAGACCACAGTGAAAAACTTCTCAAAAGCCGATTTCACACTTCTAAAACTAGTGTGGTCTCCTTTAAGGCCCTGAGCCAGTGGTAAACATTACTCAAACCGCTGAATCACTTACAAATGCCTTCTACCAGCACCTACAGGACTGCATGGATCAGGCAATCCCAAACAAAACTAAGACTCTCTGTACCAAAGGCAAGCGTCCAGTCTGGTGGACCCCAGCCATAAACAAGCTCTACAACAAAGGAGGAAGCTACTACAAGATAGAGCAAAATCCTTGAAAGGTAAGACACCTTTGATCATTATAAGTAAAAACTAAGAGCTCTCATAAAATCATCCAAGGCAAATTTTGAGAGAAAAATCGCCAAGGACTCTAAAGAGAATCATAAGGCCTTCTTTAGCTATGTTAGAAACCTAGGAGGAAACTCCCAGATATGCTCAGAATTAGTTCAAAATGATGTGAAAATTACTGAACCTACACACATTGCCAACATACTGGCTGACAGGTTCAGTGCAAACTTCCCCTCCCCAAAGGAGAGATATCTATTCCAGAGGATTGTAGCCCCAAACATCTCCAGCGCCCAGGTGAGAACTGCCCTCACTAAGGCAAAAACACAGCATCCATGGGACGGATGGTGTCCCGGCTGTGTGCTTCATGAACTCAATGAGAATTAAACCCACAGTTAGGACAGCTGTTTAATCTTAGCCTCACCTCAGGATCATTGCCCAAGGAGTGGCGACTGTGGTCCCACTTCATAAAGGCGGTGCCTCCACAGACCCTGGAAATTACCGCCCATTAGCTTGACAAGCCTTATCTGCAAAGCCATGGAGAGGATCATAATGGAACTCATAAATAAAGACATAGGGAACTTGCAGACTTTGGATCCAACTCAGTTTGGCTTTGTCAAAGGCAGATCCTGCCTCTTAAACTTGGTTGACTTTTTGAGACAGTCACCAAGGCCATTGATGAGGAAAGGCAGTCCATACAGCCTACCTCGACCTGGCAAAGGCCTTGACACAATACCCCACTCAGGTATCATCGAAAAACTCATCAGCTTGAATGTAAACCCATACATCACAAGATGGGTTGCAAACTGGCTAAGTGACAGAACCCACAGGGTCAGAGTTGCTGGAGCCATGTCAGACTCAAAGCCTGTCACAAGTGGTGTCCCACAGGGCTCAGTCCTGGGTCCACTCTTGTTGCATCTACTTTTCTGAAGTACAAGCAAACACAGGAGGGTTATGGCTGACAAAGTTTGCAGATGACTGCAAACTGGCGCCATAGTCAAAACACATCTGACACAGATATCCTCCAGAAGGGCCTCACAGAAATGGATAACTGGTGCCAGAGCCATGGCCTGAAGTTAAGCGCCAAAAATGCATAGTCATACCCTTTGGGAAAAACAAGGCTACCCCTAGCTACCATATAGGTGGCAATCCACTGAGCACAGAAAAAGTCATCAGAGATCTGGGGACCCAGGTTGACAGTAGCCTTCGTTTGACACTCATGTTGCTAAAGTAGTTAGGAAAACCTTCTATATCACCCACCTGATCATGAAGGGATTCACATCTAGATCAAGGGAGGTCATCGTCCCCTGTACTCATCACTTATTAGACCTATGATTGAGTACAATGCCCGTTCGAATGTATCTGACCAGACACCTGATGCAGCTTGAAAGGCCCCAAAGTTCCTCACCAAAAGGATAAAGGGTCTCAAAATATGTCTTATGCTGCCCGACTGAAAGAACTCCAGCTCTATTCAGTCTCATACCTTGCTCAGAGGTGACCTGTGCCTGACATATAAGGCCATGTCAAACCCAGATTTGATGAATATGCTTCACCTCAAAAAATCTAGATCCCTCAGAACCACAAGGGCGGAGACTTAAACCTTGACACGGTTATAAATAGAGCGTGCTGGAGGGACAGATTCATCACCCAGAGACTCCCTATGCTGTGGAACAAAATCCCGGTACATGTGAGGCAGAGCACCTCTCTGGTCTTGTTCAAGAGGAATCTTGACCAATGGATGGGAGATTGCAGATATACCCCAGGGATTACTTCAGCGTCACTGCTTGACAGAGGCACAGCAAAATGATAGGCATAGTTTTTATTCAAACTAAAGGGGTGGCGAAAGCCACATAACTATGGGCTAGGCTTATAAATGCCCTTGGGCAGATAGCCTAGTATGAACCTATGAACCTATGAACCTATATCTGTAGTAGAATGCATACTGGCCATTGAGAGATACTATGAGATGTTAACAATGTGTAAAACAGGGTATGTCACATGTCCCATGTGTACACTATGCACGTACATGCAGACAGTGTGCACCCACCATGTTCACATATGTACACCTGCTAATCTGTACTGCACACATCACACATGTACTGTCCACTCACTAACACATGCTGGCAACACTATACACTTCAGCCAAGTGGCACATGGCCAGACAATACATACTCAGACCTAACATTGGTGTAAACAATGCTACATTGACAATCAGAGCTTTGATGCATCATGCCTGCTCAGATATACCAACAAGGATATCATTACACTTTCCTGTTGACAACTTGCTAATATTGCTACACTGCTATAATGTCACCCTGTGCATCAGCACCATGTTAGCCTGTTCCTGCATCAATGTTACAGATGACAGGAGGTGGCACAGGTGTCATCATATGCACAGGGTGTGTTGCTGGTTTGCCAGAGCCCGACATTGACCCATCCAATCAACATGTCTGTGTGTGTGTGTGTGTGTGTGTGTGTGTGTGTGTGTGTGTGTGAGGGACAACAGTATAGCATGGGCCAATGTTGATGTAATGTGTGTGTGTATGTGTGAGCCCTAGTTGTTTGGTTAATGTGTGTGTGTCTGCATGCACACAGCTCCACCATGTGACTGCCATATACGGGAGGTTGTGGGACAGCCACAGACTGTACCTGCCAGGCTGTACATATCACTGTCTCCAGCCATGGCCACAGTACCTGTGCCTGGCAGGGGTGCTACCGACAGTATCGGGTACCAACCCTGACTGGGTACTATCATCAGAGGCAGAGGTATGTCGAGTGGACCCATGTCCCTGCTGCTGCTAGGACTGGCCAGAGCCATGTGCACGTGGTCTGCTAGGATGGTCAATTGACAGGCCACTGCCACTACGGAGCGGCTGTGATCTGTGGGCCATCGCGATGACTGCCAGCTGTTAATGTTGCTGGCATGCATCCGTCGATGTCTCACCGTCCTGCATGGTCCTGGCTCATGGAAAACACATTGTGGAAGGCATCTAATGTCTCCCCAACGTCTACCAATGACCTTGGTGTAATTCCAGATGGCACCGGCAAGGTCACTGATGCTCTCATTGATAGCGGTGTAATGGGCCCTCTGCACCCTTAGTCCCTGTCTGGTGTACCGTTCCATACATGCCTGTGCCTGCATTACAGCCGGAACATACTTACGGTTGTAAGACCTGTGAGGGCACGTCTGCCAGGGCAATACGACCAGCGGTGCTCCCTGAGAACCCTGGACACCCGCCTATGTGGTACTGTTCCAGGAATCCGGGTATGGCTGCCGTGAGGGGATGCAAGTGCCATGGGTACCACAGTATCCTGGTCAATGCCAACTCTATGCTGTCCCTTGGCTAAGGCCATTGGTGATGAGGGATGTATTGGCAGTATGAGTGTGCATAGATGGAGTTGAGCGCTGTGTACTGCCGATTGGCGGACCAACGACAGACCCTGTCAAACCTGCCTGTGCCACAATACATGTCTCATCATCTCCACTATTTGTGGCAGTGACTTCAAGTTCCCTGCTGCATTCAGCCACCCCAAACTCAGCACCTGTGAGAGGAAGACAGGAAACACACTTTACAATCTGTACATGATGTTAGCACACATGCACACATGCACACATGAACACATGCACACATGCACACATGCACACATGCACACATACACACATGGACACATGCACACATGAACACATGCACACATGCACACATGAACACATGAACACATGCACACATGAACACATGCACACAAATACACTCCTCACTACAGCAGATACACACACACACCAGCAATCCAACACATACTCAATAGTGGGTCAAAGTGGGAGACAGTATCACAAGGCAAACAGTCACCTCACACATGTCAGCATGCAGAATATGTGTTGCTCAAGACCATGCAGTGCAAGTGTAGACGGCCCTATTTCATGACAGTATACATGGCTTTGATGCATGTGTGTAGTTGTTCAGTGATTGGCTACACCCTGGAACACAATGTGTACATGGACACAACATTGCTGTGCAAGTATTATCAGCTCTGCAATGTCTTGTGCACCATCACTCACAGGTATACATACCATGGCTGCATGTGTTATCTGTGTGACACATAGATTTCCATGTCTGATTACAGTGTCTGTGCCCATAGCAGATAATACTGGGCATAGGTGTAGCACATGCATGCTGTGTACACACACACGGGATGAGTGGTGCATGTAGACGTGAAGGAATCCAAATGCTCGGCATGGCCATTGTACAGTGATTATGGTGAGTGTGGGACATATTGCAGATATGTCAGTGCCAGCCATGACATGGCATGCTACGACTGCAACATTAAACACCACACATACCCAATGTGTGTCATGTGACCTATACACCCAATAGCATTCCAGGACATATATGTGTCACTTTGTACAGATGGCGACTGCTATGCATATTGTGTATACTGGCATATGTAAGCACACACACAACATGCTATGCATATTGTGTATAGGTGCATATGTTTGCACACACACAACATTGAGGTGCAAAGCAATGACTGCTATGTGTAGTACTGTGGTCACTGTAACTGGACGGGTTGTAGTACCATGAGCCATCATCATCATGCATCATGTGGTCACTCACGGCTACTAATGTGTGACAGACCACCACCTAGCATGCTGTACCTGAACTGCAGTGCTGTGGCTACATTCACAATTACACAGCCACTTTGTACATGGGTGTGTGGGTGCCCAATAGGGAGCATTGCCTAACATGACTGTGTTATGTGTTGAAGAGTGTTGCACAGCCCATGATAGGACTCTACCACTAAGGTTTATCATGTGTGTGTGGATGACATGTGGGATACTGAAGTGTGACCTTACAGCAGGTGTGTGGTAACGCCATATGTAGCATGTTGAGGTGTACTGCATATGATAAACGTGTTATGTTGTATACAGCTGTAGCAACTATGCCTATCCAATATGCAGTATGGTGTTGCCACAACTGTGTCTGATGCTCTGTGTATTGGTCATTAAGGCAGCTACTGACATTACTGAGCTGTGCAACGTCTTATGCGTAGGTGTGTTACGTGTACATGGCCTACACCTCACCTATGACATGCACATTTCATTACCAACATTGCAGTTATACCACACTCACCAGCATGGATCGTCTGCCCCGCTGTCACACCAGAGGGACCTACGAGAATATGAGAGAGTTCGTCAGTGGCCACAGCTGTGGCATTGCTACTGTGGGTTTGCTAAACTACAGTAGAACAGCAGTCGATAGTCACTGGTGTACAGATAATATTCCAAATATCAGTATTGCACAACACTAGGCAGCACAACTGCTAAACACACAGTACACATCTCACATAGACATAATCTAACAATACAGGTAACTGTAGTCTACAGATAGGGCATGTTACCTGCACACTCCATGTGAACATGCTGGGTGGCTCCGGCCTCCATGATGACACATGTCTGTGGGAGTTGCTGTTGTTGTCCAGGAGCCACCACGCTTAGAGCAGCTCCTCCACTCTGGTGAGGGGATGAATGGCCACCCACCACCTGTGGCAAGCTGTTGTCTCTAGATATCAGATGCATGCTGCGGACATGTCTAACTAAATCACTGCAGTGATGGCGTACCTGCTCATATGTCGGTTATGCATGCCTATGTCATTTACCTGATGAACAAGATCTTGCCACAGTGCAGTCCACTCATGCTGGTGCTGGCTGCTTCTGGAAAACAACAGTGTGTAGTGCTGCACCAGGCTTTGCTGGATCACCTCTTCCTCCTCTGCTGTGCAAGAAGGGTTACATTGGTGGGCCATCAGGCTGAAAGAGAAATGAACAATATGTGTGATCGTGTCCTGTGGCACACTTTATACCCTTAACCACAGATATCACTTCACTGCCATATATACCATCCGTTTGTCTGTCAGAGGATACACACGTTCAATACCACATATTGGTTCTCAGGCCACAACTGACTAACAGTGCCTGGCACACTCTATATATCAAACCACTAAACAACAATACCCTGCACACTATTTGTGACACAATGCACAACCTCGCCACAGGGGTATATATCACACTAATGCACGAACAAAGATGTCATCCATTGCAATGAATGTAAAGTACAGTTACAGTAGTACCAGTAAACCACCCTAGTCATTGATGCCATAGCCCTGCCTAACATATGTGTACAGTTGTTAATATAGGTGGCATACTGCTGTAACAGAGTATATATGTTGCTAGATACACACGTATACCCTGTAACACACATATGATTGCGGCCATGGTACAGGCATAATTACACACACATCAGACAAATATGCAACACACCACTGTATGCCAACACAGATGAGCTTTACCTGTGTACCATACAGTACTGTGTGCCACTACTTACAAACCCTTATGCCTGAGTTATGTCCTCTCTGCAGACTACAGGAAACACACAAGACAGTGTTTCCAAGCAATATGAACACACACCATACTGTGCTGTTTAGGCCTACAGCTTCAGGTAGTACTACAGTTCATATGGGAGTCGGATTCACCAGCAGTACCACTCACTAAGCATACACGTATTGCTTTAGCCTACAATGGGACACCACAGTTGTCAACAAGGAACTACGTCACATCATATGTCATAGTACTGTATCTGCCTAACAATAACATACACATCTTTTGCTGGCCTCACAGCTAGGATAGAAACTACCATGTCATATACAACTTCACACTATGCTATCACACCTTTACAGATCTTGCACACATTCAGCGTTACACTTATTCAACGTCACATAGCAGGTATTGCATTGAGTACATGTGTGAGTGCATAGTGTCATAGGTAGGTGAGATGCTTTTGGCCCTAGGGCCTACAGCAGCCTAGCCATATTCTACCCTGGCCTTTGCCACACATGTACTTTGATTTCATTTGCCCCTGTCAACAAGAACCACAGAGGGGATTCCTGGGGTGTATTACCAATCTCCCAAACAATCATCAGGGGTATTTATGACAACTGCTAATGAGGAGCCTAGTTTGCTATTGCTAGGTGGTCTATTCCAGAGTATGGCATATCTCTGAGATAGGAACCTATCCCTCCAGCATGTGCTGTTTAGTGAGCTGATGAGGTTTAGGACCCTAGAGCATGTAGGCGGAGGATTGTGATATGTTGCCATGGTGGTTGTCACACAGCTATGGGTCTGACATACCTCTGTATGCCCAGCAGAGGTCACTTCTGTGTGGGCGGTATGCAATCCAGTCTAGCTGTGGTTTTGTGAGTCAGTCTGCATAGGGCATCTGTTTGAGGGCCCAAGTTTTCAGATAGCCTAGTATGAACCTATGAACCTATGAACCTATATCTGTAGTAGAATGCATACTGGCCATTGAGAGATACTATGAGATGTTAACAATGTGTAAAACAGGGTATGTCACATGTCCCATGTGTACACTATGCACGTACATGCAGACAGTGTGCACCCACCATGTTCACATATGTACACCTGCTAATCTGTACTGCACACATCACACATGTACTGTCCACTCACTAACACATGCTGGCAACACTATACACTTCAGCCAAGTGGCACATGGCCAGACAATACATACTCAGACCTAACATTGGTGTAAACAATGCTACATTGACAATCAGAGCTTTGATGCATCATGCCTGCTCAGATATACCAACAAGGATATCATTACACTTTCCTGTTGACAACTTGCTAATATTGCTACACTGCTATAATGTCACCCTGTGCATCAGCACCATGTTAGCCTGTTCCTGCATCAATGTTACAGATGACAGGAGGTGGCACAGGTGTCATCATATGCACAGGGTGTGTTGCTGGTTTGCCAGAGCCCGACATTGACCCATCCAATCAACATGTCTGTGTGTGTGTGTGTGTGTGTGTGTGTGTGTGTGTGTGTGTGTGTGAGGGACAACAGTATAGCATGGGCCAATGTTGATGTAATGTGTGTGTATGTGTGAGCCCTAGTTGTTTGGTTAATGTGTGTGTGTCTGCATGCACACAGCTCCACCATGTGACTGCCATATACGGGAGGTTGTGGGACAGCCACAGACTGTACCTGCCAGGCTGTACATATCACTGTCTCCAGCCATGGCCACAGTACCTGTGCCTGGCAGGGGTGCTACCGACAGTATCGGGTACCAACCCTGACTGGGTACTATCATCAGAGGCAGAGGTATGTCGAGTGGACCCATGTCCCTGCTGCTGCTAGGACTGGCCAGAGCCATGTGCACGTGGTCTGCTAGGATGGTCAATTGACAGGCCACTGCCACTACGGGAGCGGCTGTGATCTGTGGGCCATCCACGATGACTGCCAGCTGTTAATGTTGCTGGCATGCATCCGCGTCGATGTCTCACCCGTCCTGCATGGTCCTGGCTCATGGAAAACACATTGTGGAAGGCATCTAATGTCTCCCCCCAACGTCTACCAATGACCTTGGTGTAATTCCAGATGGCACCGGCAAGGTCACTGATGCTCTCATTGATAGCGGTGTAATGGGCCCTCTGCACCCTTAGTCCCTGTCTGGTGTACCGTTCCATACATGCCTGTGCCTGCATTACAGCCCGGAACATACTTACGGTTGTAAGACCTGTGAGGGCACGTCTGCCAGGGGCAATACGACCAGCGGTGCTCCCCTGAGAACCCCTGGACACCCGCCTATGTGGTACTGTTCCAGGAATCCGGGTATGGCTGCCGTGAGGGGATGCAAGTGCCATGGGTACCACAGTATCCTGGTCAATGCCAACTCTATGCTGTCCCTTGGCTAAGGCCATTGGTGATGAGGGATGTATTGGCAGTATGAGTGTGCGCATAGATGGAGTTGAACGCTGTGTACTGCCGATTGGCGGACCAACGACAGACCCTGTCAAACCTGCCTGTGCCACAATACATGTCTCATCATCTCCACTATTTGTGGCAGTGACTTCAAGTTCCCTGCTGCATTCAGCCACCCCAAACTCAGCACCTGTGAGAGGAAGACAGGAAACACACTTTACAATCTGTACATGATGTTAGCACACATGCACACATGCACACATGAACACATGCACACATGCACACATGCACACATGAACACATGCACACATACACACATGGACACATGCACACATGAACACATGCACACATGCACACATGAACACATGAACACATGCACACATGAACACATGCACACAAATACACTCCTCACTACAGCAGATACACACACACACCAGCAATCCAACACATACTCAATAGTGGGTCAAAGTGGGAGACAGTATCACAAGGCAAACAGTCACCTCACACATGTCAGCATGCAGAATATGTGTTGCTCAAGACCATGCAGTGCAAGTGTAGACGGCCCTATTTCATGACAGTATACATGGCTTTGATGCATGTGTGTAGTTGTTCAGTGATTGGCTACACCCTGGAACACAATGTGTACATGGACACAACATTGCTGTGCAAGTATTATCAGCTCTGCAATGTCTTGTGCACCATCACTCACAGGTATACATACCATGGCTGCATGTGTTATCTGTGTGACACATAGATTTCCATGTCTGATTACAGTGTCTGTGTCCATAGCAGATAATACTGGGCACAGGTGTAGCACATGCATGCTGTGTACACACACGGGATGAGTGGTGCATGTAGACGTGAAGGAATCCAAATGCTCGGCATGGCCATTGTACAGTGATTATGGTGAGTGTGGGACATATTGCAGATATGTCAGTGCCAGCCATGACATGGCATGCTACACGACTGCAACATTAAACACCACACATACCCAATGTGTGTCATGTGACCTATACACCCAATAGCATTCCAGGACATATATGTGTCACTTTGTACAGATGGCGACTGCTATGCATATTGTGTATACTGGCATATGTAAGCACACACACAACATGCTATGCATATTGTGTATAGGTGCATATGTTTGCACACACACAACATTGAGGTGCAAAGCAATGACTGCTATGTGTAGTACTGTGGTCACTGTAACTGGACGGGTTGTAGTACCATGAGCCATCATCATCATGCATCATGTGGTCACTCACGGCTACTAATGTGTGACAGACCACCACCTAGCATGCTGTACCTGAACTGCAGTGCTGTGGCTACATTCACAATTACACAGCCACTTTGTACATGGGTGTGTGGGTGCCCAATAGGGAGCATTGCCTAACATGACTGTGTTATGTGTTGAAGAGTGTTGCACAGCCCCATGATAGGACTCTACCACTAAGGTTTATCATGTGTGTGTGGATGACATGTGGGATACTGAAGTGTGACCTTACAGCAGGTGTGTGGTAACGCCATATGTAGCATGTTGAGGTGTACTGCATATGATAAACGTGTTATGTTGTATACAGCTGTAGCAACTATGCCTATCCAATATGCAGTATGGTGTTGCCACAACTGTGTCTGATGCTCTGTGTATTGGTCATTAAGGCAGCTACTGACATTACTGAGCTGTGCAACGTCTTATGCGTAGGTGTGTTACGTGTACATGGCCTACACCTCACCTATGACATGCACATTTCATTACCAACATTGCAGTTATACCACACTCACCAGCATGGATCGTCTGCCCCGCTGTCACACCAGAGGGACCTACGAGAATATGAGAGAGTTCGTCAGTGGCCACAACTGTGGCATTGCTACTGTGGGTTTGCTAAACTACAGTAGAACAGCAGTCGATAGTCACTGGTGTACAGATAATATTCCAAATATCAGTATTGCACAACACTAGGCAGCACAACTGCTAAACACACAGTACACATCTCACATAGACATAATCTAACAATACAGGTAACTGTAGTCTACAGATAGGGCATGTTACCTGCACACTCCATGTGAACATGCTGGGTGGCTCCGGCCTCCATGATGACACATGTCTGTGGGAGTTGCTGTTGTTGTCCAGGAGCCACCACGCTTAAGAGCAGCTCCTCCACTCTGGTGAGGGGGGATGAATGGCCACCCCACCACCTGTGGCAAGCTGTTGTCTCTAGATATCAGATGCATGCTGCCGGACATGTCTAACTAAATCACTGCAGTGATGGCGTACCTGCTCATATGTCCGGTTATGCATGCCTATGTCATTTACCTGATGAACAAGATCTTGCCACAGTGCAGTCCACTCATGCTGGTGCTGGCTGCTTCTGGAAAACAACAGTGTGTAGTGCTGCACCAGGCTTTGCTGGATCACCTCTTCCTCCTCTGCTGTGCAAGAAGGGTTACATTGGTGGGCCATCAGGCTGAAAGAGAAATGAACAATATGTGTGATCGTGTCCTGTGGCACACTTTATACCCTTAACCACAGATATCACTTCACTGCCATATATACCATCCGTTTGTCTGTCAGAGGATACACACGTTCAATACCACATATTGGTTCTCAGGCCACAACTGACTAACAGTGCCTGGCACACTCTATATATCAAACCACTAAACAACAATACCCTGCACACTATTTGTGACACAATGCACAACCTCGCCACAGGGGTATATATCACACTAATGCACGAACAAAGATGTCATCCATTGCAATGAATGTAAAGTACAGTTACAGTAGTACCAGTAAACCACCCTAGTCATTGATGCCATAGCCCTGCCTAACATATGTGTACAGTTGTTAATATAGGTGGCATACTGCTGTAACAGAGTATATATGTTGCTAGATACACACGTATACCCTGTAACACACATATGATTGCGGCCATGGTACAGGCATAATTACACACACATCAGACAAATATGCAACACACCACTGTATGCCAACACAGATGAGCTTTACCTGTGTACCATACAGTACTGTGTGCCACTACTTACAAACCCTTATGCCTGAGTTATGTCCTCTCTGCAGACTACAGGAAACACACAAGACAGTGTTTCCAAGCAATATGAACACACACCATACTGTGCTGTTTAGGCCTACAGCTTCAGGTAGTACTACAGTTCATATGGGAGTCGGATTCACCAGCAGTACCACTCACTAAGCATACACGTATTGCTTTAGCCTACAATGGGACACCACAGTTGTCAACAAGGAACTACGTCACATCATATGTCATAGTACTGTATCTGCCTAACAATAACATACACATCTTTTGCTGGCCTCACAGCTAGGATAGAAACTACCATGTCATATACAACTTCACACTATGCTATCACACCTTTACAGATCTTGCACACATTCAGCGTTACACTTATTCAACGTCACATAGCAGGTATTGCATTGAGTACATGTGTGAGTGCATAGTGTCATAGGTAGGTGAGATGCTTTTGGCCCTAGGGCCTACAGCAGCCTAGCCATATTCTACCCTGGCCTTTGCCACACATGTACTTTGATTTCATTTGCCCCTGTCAACAAGAACCACAGAGGGGATTCCTGGGGTGTATTACCAATCTCCCAAACAATCATCAGGGGTATTTATGACAACTGCTAATGAGGAGCCTAGTTTGCTATTGCTAGGTGGTCTATTCCAGAGTATGGCATATCTCTGAGATAGGAACCTATCCCTCCAGCATGTGCTGTTTAGTGAGCTGATGAGGTTTAGGACCCTAGAGCATGTAGGCCGGAGGGATTGTGATATGTTGCCATGGTGGTTGTCACACAGCTATGGGTCTGACATACCTCTGTATGCCCAGCAGAGGTCACTTCTGTGTGGGCGGTATGCAATCCAGTCTAGCTGTGGTTTTGTGAGTCAGTCTGCATAGGGCATCTGTTTGAGGCCAGTATTACCCTTTGTGAGGTATGTCTGTAGCCTTTCCACTTGCTGTAGTTGTCATGTGAGGTACATACCACAAGGGACATTGTGATGAGTAGAGGGGAACACTGACCTATATATATCCCTACATGACACACCTGTTGTCATGACACATACCACACAGACAAATTACAAGTCTAGTGTGGCACTGTCTTAATCAAAGGGGAGGCTACTGTCCACCTGTGTCCCATGTTCCCTCATCACACCTTCAGTGTTAGGTAGATTTCTACCTATGTGGTAGTTAATGGGTACAGTGTTTTGGAAAGGAGGAATGGCACTGCAGTATCGGCACTTGTCTACAGTCCATGCCTTGGTCACCACACACCTGTTGCAGTACATATGACCCTGTGTCTCTCTCTCTCTATATATATGTCTATATATATATATATATATATATATATACATACATGTACACTTCCATTGCTGTACATATGGATGTACATATAGGCACATGTACAGTCCACCTTTCATGGTGGGGATATCACTTATGCGACAGTTGTGGGATGTACAGTTATGTGATTATATTGCACAGTGTTGTACAGAATGCATTTTGGTGTCCTCAGCCCATGTAGCTTTAGCAGGCCTCACTGGCTGTAACACAGCAGATCTGACAAATCAGTCCCACAGCGTTTAACCACCACATGACATATATCAGTACTGCATGCTGTTTTCTATGCCTCACACTATGACCTACATAGATATATGCACATAACAACCTTCAACGACATATATGTGTTCGCCCTTTACTAACAGTTGCAGTATGTCCCTTGCCCTATGCACATGTGCAGATACAGATAGATACGTACTGCTGCCACATATGGATGATTTGCAGTGTGTAGAGTACTCTTCAGAAACATCTACTACATGCCGGCACATACATATGAGTTACATACCTTACCTTTGTTTTCCCTGCTCCATCTGTTGTTACTGTTTTGTTGTTTTTTTTTTTTTTTTATTTTGGTTGTTTGTTTTGGGATTTCTCTGTCTGTTTTTGTATCTGTTTCTGTCTCTTTTCTCTGTGTCTCTGTCTGTGTCTCTGTTTCTCTCTCGTTCTCACTCTTGCTCTCGCTCTCTATCTCCCTGTTCCTGAAATGATATTATTGCATGTGTGGACAGCAGGTACAGCCTGCTTTTCTAGGTATCTGCACATGTGCATGTGACAGCCTCTGCACCAGTTGCTGCCCAACATTCAGTAATTGCATGCAGCCTGCTGTGTGGTGATTGCAGTACTCACTGTGATTGCAGCCCACTGCTATAAAATGCTAGGTTAGGTAGGCGTAGCCCTTTCAGCTTTCTAAGGTGGGGCCCATGCTTGTTTGCCCTGGACACCGTTGTATCAGTCAGAAGGCTGGTATATGTCTCTTATCTGAAGCTAGGGTTGTAGCCAGTGATATGCATGTTGTACTCAAACATGAATGCTGCTGCTTCCAGTACACACTTCTCAGTGTAGACATGTACTCACCCCTGCAAATGCTAACACAGGATACATGGGAGTATGTACATTCTTTCTGAATTAGACAATTAACTACCATACAAATGTGGTTATTGCAATGTATTCCTATGGCACATGCACTGTTTGTGTACTGCTATACTGTAATTATTACGTTACTCACTTCTGAACAGTTTGTGGTTTGTTTATGTTGACATTAGCACAGGCTGCTCAACACAACTGGACATATTTCAGTACTGAGTATGCCTACCTACACCCTTGTTTTTGCCTGAATACACAGGTATGTTGTGCCTTTGGGTAGGGGTGCAGAACTGCAAAGAGCATTTTTTGTTATCGTGTGAGGTTTATCTTGCTGAACATACAGGGTTGCTGTGTACCTGTTAGTCTATCAAGGCAAGTAGTCTGTCTGCGTAGCTCCCACCTGTGGACATATCCAGATGGTAGCTAGAGGTTAGCCTATTATTCTTTGTCTGTGCACCACACCAGTCTTTTCAGCACTGGCACAATGGCATTGTCACAGTTGGTTGCTAGCAGTACATGGCTACATCCTGTGATATTTCTGTGTTGTACTCCTACCTAAGGGCATGCTTGTGGACCTCCTTCCAAAGTGATTTGCAGAGTGTGTAACAGCAGGAATGCTGATATGCCTGTGTGTTTCTGCCTCTGCCAGGCCTCAGATACTCTCACGTATATATTTGAACGGCCTCAGTGAAAGGTACATATAATTGAGATACACCTGCAATATATTACAGACATATTGCAGTTGGGACTTTCTTGGGAATCAGAGCATATGTATTACTTCAACTTTTCTGACGTGCAAGCAGTGTCTACTCTCACCTATTGACATTATTCATTAAGTGTGATTCCCCACTTTTCTGCCTAATGTTAGTACTTTTCAGAGTAATTCAGAGGGGCACAGCTAACATTTGTTTACAAATCAGGGACATCCCTGTAAAGCAGTCACAGTTTGGGAGTCTGGCCTCTGCCCTATTCAACTTTGCCAGTGTTTATCCTGGTCTGATACTGTGTGGTGTTTGTAAGGTGCTACTGTAACATTATTCCCTGCTAGAATGGCTGGTTCTCTTTTCACAGTCATGTCATGCAATTCCACAACAACTGCTGGTAAAGGCCAACAGAACAGGATTTGTGTTATGCCATTCATAATTTCCATTTACATTCCCTCATTGTAATGCATGATATTTTTATTTCAGCACCAAGTCATTTGTATATCTGCTGTGGCTTAGTGGTAATTCATGCAGTCTATTCTGTCAATGGTCTGGGGTTCGAGACTGGCAGAGGGTTTTTGTTTTGCTGCTGAGCAGAACAAGGGCCCTGACATAGAGTGACTAAGGCACTTTTAAGCAGTTGTAAGCGGGTTTGCATGGGTTTGCGTGACGCTTAGCGATGCTTAGCTAAGCGCACACATGCACACACTCGCTTAAACCCGCTTACTACTGCTTAAAAGTGCTTACCCCCGATAACCCCTACTCTAATTTCTTTTAAAGAAAAGAAAATGGGGAGATAGGAAAGTGGTGAAAAAGGGGGCACAAAGAGGGACAGGCAGTAGGTAAACAAGCTTGGGATGTGCAGGACGGGTGTAGGGAAGGTCCATAGCTGCCCATTTCTTTACCAGCAACAGCTGTGCATATGCAATAAATTTGGAGTGATATTTGAAACCTTCTACCCCTGGGAGAGGGGTGAGGACAACAAAGTTTGTTGTACTGCCAATTATAATTATCAGTTTACATGTCCAGCAGACATGTGTGCGAAATAGGCAGCTATGTATGGGGCGTAATTTTTTTGTGGGTACAGATTGCCCTTTTTTTTTTTTCAGGTGAGAGTGGAAAGTGAGGTAGAGGAAGTAGGTATGTTTGGGGAGGTAAGTTGGGGAGGTCAACAGACAAGACAAACAAGATGCATACAGGGGCAGTGTATGACACATGGGGTGGGTGAACACAATTGACGGGGACGGATGTTTGGAAATTGCAAGCCCATGAGCCCACAGATGGTAACAGTGGAACTGAGATCCCCACCCATGTGCAGTCACCACTGCACCTTCACAGCCCCGAGGGTGGCTGTGCTGGGGGCTGCGTAGGATGGGCAGGCTCACCCATGAGATGCGCCACTCTCGCCTCGAGCTGGCATAGGGGATCAGCGACTGAATGCTGGATCTCCCTATGCACCACAGCCCGGACCCTTCGAAGGGTTATAGGTGGCCCTTCTCTGCCCACGCTTCCACGGGGGGGGTGAGCCCCATCCCCTGCAGCGCTTCCACCCAAAGGTGGCACAGGACCAAAGGAGGAGGGGAGCCCGGGCTGGGCACCGGACCTGCTGGTGCCAGGTGCACTCGCCAGCTGAGGAGGGACAGGTGGGTCCGCTGGGACCGGCCTTCCCATACGTTCTATGATCAGGTGTGTTTAATTACAACATAAACAACAGCATTCCAGATTAGTTGTAACAGCATGCAGTAATATTCCCATTAACCCAACACACCAAGGTTCCAACAGTTGAACAGCAAGCATAACACATGCATATATTGAACGACAGTGGATATTCCAACAGCATGCAGGGATGATTGGTAGCAACAGGCCACCATGATTGTGGTGTTTGAACAGGGCACATGCATCAAAGTGAATGCAAATATTTATAGAATACAATAGGACATATGTCCCAACAAATATTTGAGATTACACATACCCACTGAGGTGTGGAATTTCATGGTTTATGCACATACAGTAGGGTGTAGAAAGAAACCTCAATTAACATCTTATAAGTACTTTTAGTCTACACTACATTCCTAGTGACTGCAAGTGTATATCCCCTACATGTATTATTACACTTGCCAACATGCATTAGGTTGTGTAATGGGTTTGGCTAGTTCAATATATACCTGATCTATATCTGACATACTAACTGTCCATGATGCAGATGTTACTGCTACATATTCCTTGATTTCATTTATATTTCTTTATCTACATATCTGGATGTTTTCACATGACATTTGCACTTCAATTTGTACAGAACCCTGCATTTCTTGACACACACTCACATTTCTGGGGAGCAAATTAACATGCTACTCATGTGCCAGATTTACTTATGCATGCCAGCCAGTAACTGACTGTTGAGGACTGTATATATGCTTCACAGCTACTAGCACTTCCATCACCCACTTTAGATGGGACTGCACAACTCTGGGTTGCCAGCACTTATTAAAACAGTACTATGTATAATGCAAGGGTACAACAACATTTCAAAGTAAGTGACACAGACACACTCCGGGTTTTATACCTTTATTAATTACATTACACACTTTTCCACAGGCTCGCAACTTTATTTGATATAACAGTGCATATGGAAGACATATTCAAGACATATTATACCTTTATTAATAGGTTAGAACACTCTTTTTCAGGCTCGCTCACTTATTTTATATGACAGTACCTGCAGAAATATTATTCTGGACATATTTTACCTTTCTTAATGGGTTACTACACTTTTTTTTTCTGGATCTCTGACTTTTTATATGACAGTACATGCAGAGGACTTATTCAGGGCATTTTATGGCTGTATTATTGGACTACAACACTTTCTTTCATGCTCTCTCCCGTATTTTATATAACAATACATGCAGAATAATCACTAACCTGCCTGGTGGTGTAGCCTTAGCAGCCTATCTGCATAGGCTTGCTGATTCGCAGCACAGTCACCTGCAGCTGTGAAGTAAATGCCCCGTTTGGTATGTACCTCTCAAGACATCTGCAACAACTGGAAAGGCCACAGAAATACCTCACTAAAAGAATCACAGGCCTAAAGCAGATGCCCTACGCTGACCGCCTTAAAAAACTCCAGCTATACTCTGTCGCATATCGTCTACTCAGAGGCAATCTTTGCTTAACATACAAGGCCATGTCAAACCCAGAGCTGTTGGACATGCTACACTTAAAGAAATCCCAATCCCTCAGAGCCACACGCTCCAGGGATCTAAACCTTGTCATCACAATAAACAAAACATGCTGGAGGGATAGGTTCCTGACCCAGAGACTCCCCAGACTCTGGAATAGATTGCCCATACATGTCAAGCAAAGTGCCTCTTTGGTCCTCTTCAAAAGGAACCTTGACGATTGGATGGGAGAAAGGAAATTCACCCCAGGGATCACGTCAGTCGCCCTGCTAGACAGGGGTCCAGGGAAGTAAATAGTGTGGGAAGAAATAGCCAGGGAATTGTTATGGCTAGGCTTGTATAGGCCCTAGGGCTGATAGCTTAGTACCAACCTATGAACCTATGATATTGAGACATACCTATCCATTATACAGAATCAATTATCAATTCTTACATGCTGCATTCCATGGCTACCTACTCAGCTGTGGGGCATCTTGCATCCCACGGGCCTTCTGTATCCATTGGTTCAGGCAGTCCTGCTTCCATCTCTTCAAGTCTGCATGGTGGTGACGGACCTGCTCACCAGTCCGAGGAACACCTCTGGCACTGGTGAGATCATGAGCTAACCGGTTCCAAGCCTCTGCCTTGTACTCCATCCCTTGGAACTGGCCCTGCAGGAGTCTTGACTCATAACAGTGGACAAGGAGCCAAACCATGTATTTTGACTCCTCGATACCCCAACGTTGCGCTCGGAAGCATGTACCCTCTCCAGCACCAGCCATTCTAACTGCAGATGTGAGCTACAATCAGTTATGGTGAGTATTCCCGCCTATGGGGCATATATATTCCGCATTTCCCACACTTTTTTGTGATTGGCCGTTTTTGAAAATTCTTGGCTGACTGCAGACCTGCTTAGTAATGGTTAATCTACCATTTCTAAGTATATGTATGTTAACAGTGGCTGTTTCTCCTAAGCTGTCATGGCTTAGTGGCTCAGTACTTTGATTATGGTGCACAGAGTCCTGGGTTTGAACCTTGTCATTCATTTTATTTTAGTACTGTCCAGACAGGCTAGGGGGTGTGGCTGTGTTTAAGCAACTTTGCTCTACGTTGCTCCACATTGCCCTACGGTGTCCTGGTTGGCGCTGCGTGCATGTCCACGCAAACAGATTGCACTGGTTAAAGTGCAATTTAACTATGGGCAACTCTATTGCGCTGGGTAAAGTGCTATTTAACTCTGGGCAACTCTATTGCACTGGGTAAAGCGCTATTTAACTCTGGGCAACTCTATTGCACTGGGTAAAGCGCTATTTAACTATGGGCAACTCTATTGCACTGGGAAAAGTGCTGCTTAACTGCAGGAAATTATATATCAGGATCCTTTAAAAATATATATTTTCTTCACTGATACATAAGCCATTTCACTCCTTTTTACTAATATTTTAATCATATATGTCAGGTATTATTTCATATACTGATTTAAAACATAAATAAGGGGAGTGGTGGGACTCAAACCGTGAATGCCTCCTCTTTGTGCGAATGCTCTACCATTACGCTATTGCTATTTGGTGTGATTTGCATAAACATTCTTTCTTATGATCTTCCATGTCTGAATTGCGAACTGCAGCTAAGCAATGGGCACACCCTCGCACACACCCACAAATACGGGCAGCTATTTCGGGAATTTAAAAAAAATAAAATTAATGTTTTACTTTTTATAACTGTGATGGGGGTTTACAATGTCAGGGAGTGTGGTGTTGGGTGCAAGGACATTTGAGCGGACTCGCTCTTGTGTGTTTTCATTTTACTTTTCCAACCCTTACAATGGCGTGCACATTTAGACTGCTCGGCAGTAGGACACGCCCCCTGCTTTCCTACACGGTCCATGTAAGACTTACGGTTGAGTCAGCGTGCCCTCACGAATATTCATGGCACGCTGACATCATACCGTTCAACTGCAGCCTCCGAGTAAGACTTATTAAGTCTTACATGGAGGATTCGTGAATTCGGGGGGTAGACTTTAAAGCTTATTTAAGCTGAGCCAAGCAAAGTGCCACAGAGTGCTGTGCAAACCCACGCTAAAACTATATATATATAAAAAAGAAAAAGGGTGTGATAGGAAAGTGATAAAATGGGGGCAAGCAGGGTGAAAAACAATGTGAAAGGCAGGTAGGGATGTGCAGGATGGGCATCCATTTCTTGTACACCAACAGCTGTGCATTTTGACAGGTTTTGTAGATGAATTTGGACTCTCAAACCCCAGAGAGGAGGGTGAAGACAATAAATGTTTTGTGAAGCCAATTGGACCAAATTAGTTGTGTCCAGTGGACATGTTTGCAAATTGGACAGCTATGTATGGGGAGAAATTTTTTTTTGTGGGACAGGTGCCCATTTTTCTAAGGAGAGAGTGGAATGTTGGGAAAGGGACATAGGTATGTGTGGGGATATACGTTGGGTAGGAGAGGATGCAATAGCAGATAGACAAGACAGCAGACAGGGGTGGTGTGTGACACATGGGGGTAAACACCTTGGACAGGGAGGGTGTTGTGGAATTGGAGTCACATGTGCCTCTAGACAGCAGCAGGATGACTGACATCTCCACCCATGGGCAGTTGACACTGCTCCTTCACTGCCCTGAAGGTGGCTGTGCTGGAGGCTGGGTGCCAGTGCCAGCCTACCCCACCAAGTTGGCCACTGTGCTCTCACTCTGGCACAGGCAGCGTTCATACATCCGATGATCCTATGCACCATGACCGGCAGTTTCTGTTGGGTGACTGCAGCCCCTCTGCCATCGCTCCCAGGGGGAGGCCAGGCCCCATCCCCTGAGGTGGTTCCACCCAATGCCACAGGTAGTGCAGGGGCAGCAGAGGGGGCACCACTGGCCTGGGTCCCAGATGTGCTCAGACCCGGTGCCATGGCCAGTTGAGGCAAGGTAGGCAGATCACCAGGAAACGACCTACCCTGATGTGCTGTGGTGATGGAGGTATAGCAAGAAGTATAGATTAGTTATGAAAGAAACACAGTAATAACAGCATGCCAGAACAGTGGAAATAACCCAATTACATGTCAATGCATATTATGTGAAACACAACAATACATGCCAGAACAGTCAGTATGTTAACAGCATGCCAGTAACAGTTACAGCATAAGGCCAATAAAATAGGTAATTCAAAAAGGATATGTTAATATGCAACCATTATAATATATAGCAGTAATAATACACAGGCCCAAAATACGGGTAATTTAACAACCTATGTGAATAGTAAACCATAGCCAATGGATAACAATGAAATGAATATAAGGAGTGGGGAGAGAGAGAAAAACAGTCCATTAGTACCATTATAGGCTATTTACTTGACAACAGTACTATTATCTGTTTAACAGGTCTGTCCTTTATTTATGTGTACAAGTCCCCTATAGCTGCTGTGGCATATACATACCTCTCAAGTTATTTGCATGGGACACTATGGCCAAATAGGAACAACTGCGGGTACACTACTGCATAGAATACTGGCACATCAGGTAGACCTATGTAACTACCAAGGTGTACTGTAGACTGATGTAGTGATACTTTGTAATTTAGGTAATCATGCAAATGGTAAGCCTGTAACAGTCAGATTATGCATACTAATTACATTACATGACAGCGTGACACTTGAGAGACATGTATGTGTACAGTACAGAACCTAAACAACTATTATGCCTTGCTTGGCAGGAATGGGGATAGAACCCAATAGCAGTGACTGCAGATGGCATCTGCATGGAATATATGAATTGACTGCAGCAACTTTGAACAGACACTCCAAGCATACAGCCATACCAAGATTACACATGTTATTTATTTCATTATATTTTATAATTATTATATTTATTTCCTTATGTTATGCTGTGCTTTCACATTCTGCTAATGATTTTAACAGTCTGTGGCATCTAAACACTGACCTATTTACAAGTAGTTCCTGTGGAGAGAGACTTTGTAAAAGTTATGTGACTGATACTGTAATATTTAGTGCTACATAGCACTGGATTTGAACCCTGGTCTGTGTGTGGCAAAATGTACTACAGACAGAGCATTTAACAAACTGAGGTACTGAGTCACTGCTGCCTACTGACTGACTGTTATTTGCCTAGAGCTCATCTGGAACCAATATATGACCTGGTAGTACTACTACAGTTGTATACTAGACTGCAATGACAGTAAAACACACATGCATGAAATACAAGCATGACAGAGATAGTATGTAATCTATTCATTAGTATATAGAATGCAGGTGTACACAATATATTGTTACTGGTTTAAAACATCTTTGAAGTCATCAAACAATATCAGATCATGGAGTGGGCTACTTCACCCATATACATTGCTTACCTGCTGTTTGTGGATGACAGAGCATTATGTGGAGAATATTGGCCTAGAAACAGCCTTGAATGGTACTGTATGTCTTAAATAAGACATTTGGCTGCCATTATATTCGCATGCTATAGCTATTACAGTGTTATACTTGACCACAGCGCTTTACCTTACAGCCTGAATGCACACCATTGTACTGCAATGGTTAAATCAAGAAAAAACAATGTTGACAATTTACCTTGGTGTAATTTCGGTAATAAACCAATACTCCAAGGAAAACTGCTGTAAAAACTGAAGAACCACCACAGAAGTGCAAAGCCAGTCCACGTACGACAACACGACCACTGTAGATGCAGAAAATGTATTCACAATAAAAATCCACAGGTTAAGCGCTTTCTTCCCTTAACTTAAAAAGGGACTTCATCAGAACATTTTAAACTGGATACAAGTACTAAAAAAGTACTAAAAAAGAACCCAGCCATATATATCCAAAAAGGTATCTTTCTCACTGTGTGTTAAATTTGGAGGAAACCTGTACTTATTCAAATTGTTCCTTAGCTCATGTTCAATGTTAATTTCCAAATTTCTTAACTGGGGATGTAATGGTGGGTTAAAGACACTTACCCTTTGTAAACTTGTACATTTGTTTATTCCTGTGCCTTTCCCTTCAAATACTAACTGAAATTTTATTTTCCTCAAATACATTTTTAAATCAATTAAGGTACAACTAATGTCACATTTTTGGATGGTTCAAAATTTAAGCCTTTAGATAATAACAAAAAATGTTTTTTATTTATTTCAATTTCACTAAAATTAAATATATTAACCCCCTGATAGGTGTACTTAAAGCCTTCTTGTATAATGTTGTCTTTTTCCAACAATGTTTCATTTAAAATCTGTCTCCGCCCATCCCCCTCCTTTGATTTCACTGGTAATTCACTGGTGATTGGTTCCGAATCTTTTTGGATCTCCGGAGGGGGGATACTCTAAAGGGTCTTGCAGAGAAGGTAAATTACTCTGAATATTCCTGTCATCATTTTGGGCCTCATTATTGTAACAATTCTGTTCATCCCTACGTCTTACTTGGGGTTCCATGTTCTCCCTGTTAAACAGATGGTTAGTCTGTCTAGGTTGGGGGTAATGTGTCTTGTGTAAATATTCCTGTCTGTCCCTATCAATTTTCTTTTTCTTTCTTAAAACGATCTGTTGGCATTTATTGTCTATATGTTCCCTAACTAAAAAATATTTTTTCTTATGTTCATCTATTGTAAACATTAAATCATGTATAATGTGTTCATTCACTTTGTTAATGTTTTCCATAAGTAACACTATAGTTCTTTCATTATTTTTATGATAGCCTTCATTAAATCCATACCCCACTTATTAAACATATCTAATAGCTCATAATGAAATTCTGAATCTTGTTCTACATTATTTGGAATTTTCTAAACTCTTAAACCTTTGGGAACTATACTCATACCAATACATTCCTTCAAATATACATTGTCTAAATCTAAACTTCTGTATTTATATAACAAATCATTTAACATATCAATATTCTCATTGTATGAACTGCCATGTGTTCTATTTCTATTTCTGTAATATTGAAGTTCAACTTGCATCCTAGCCAAGCATTTAAAGACATTTGGCTATGTCTAAATTAGTACTACAGTCACCTCTTTGTGGAGATACAGGAGTCTGTTCAATGCCATCAGCTAAAGTCTGCTCATTTTGCCCGTTGTTGTTCGAGTCTATAAACACCCTCAGTAAACAGCTACATCCATTCTGGTAGCTTTTTTCTCTTGAATTTCTTGGAATTGAAGAAAAAATCCAGTTCCATCTTCTGAAACCACTCTCCTCGTTGAGCGAGGCTTGTACACTTCCTGGTTCTCTGGGATAGAACGAGATTGCGTCACCAACGTGTGACATAGTGGAGTTAACACTCCCACCAGCTGAGTCAGCAGGCCAATAAGCTTGGAGACCTCGCCACCTTCTAAATTCATCAGTCTGGAAGTCCCTGCTGTACAAACGGCTCCATCCATCCTCAAAAAACCAGTAAACACCAAAAAAGAAGAAAAAGTGCCGTACAAAACCAAAACCAATTCTTCAGCACTACGATTGTCACCCAATAAGCCCAAGCAGGCCAAATATTCCTGGAACAGTTTTAATGCAGCAATAAAGGCTCTCCAAGTCACATTAATGATAGCGGCATCCACAATATGTTTTCGTCTCTTACTTCATCAGATAATATGACAAGACATCAATCCCCTTATATACCATCACCTATTTCAAATCAACAATAAAAACCATTACATCTATTAAAATTCTATGCTCTAAAATTGATGTATATTTTAATCTAATTTAATATAACATACCATTATTTAGTTTATACATCATAAGTATCTCTATAAGAATCTATCTATACTATTAATAAAATGTAATGAATTCATAAAACTTAATCAAATACTGTTATAAAATAAATAAGTAAAATAACATATCATTTTTTCTTCAATGTAGCTCCCTCTAGTGGTAATATTAATAACTAGTTTAAAAAAACAATGAATAGACTAATAGATTAAAATACTGTTAATACCTTTTAGTATAAATAAATGTATGTTATTAATGCTTTTTGACTTTCAGATTAGATATTGGTGGTATAGAGGTAGAAGTACTTACATACACGTGGGCATCAGGACCCAGGTGTCCCTTATGTCCCTTCTGGTCATCATGGTGGTGGCAACACTGCTCACCTGTGTGGGAGATACCAGTTGGATTGGTGAGTTCTCTTGCCAGCCAGTCTTAGGCCTCTGCCTTGCACACTGAGCTCTGGTAGCCTCCCTGAAGAAGCCGGTCTTCTTGTTTTTTACAAAGAGTCAGACCATGACCCTGGACTCCAGGATGCCCCAACACAAAAAAAGCGCAAACCCTCACCAACACCTGTGATAGTATCCCTCAGAGACAGAACTTCAACTGATTATGTTGTATTCTCAACTATTGGGCTTAATATAGCCTGTTTTCTCACCCTTACATGCCATTGGGCAATATTTAAAAATGTGTTGCTTAGCAGCACACAAACCAGCGCAGTTGAGCTGAGCAGTGCGGAAACCTGAAGACCCATCTGTTTAGCAGTGCTTAGCAGTGCGCAAACCAGCTAAGCAGAGCCAAGCAGTGTATAAACATTTTCAGCCATTATTGTGTTTATGCAGTGCTTAGCAGGAATTGGCAGGTCTTAACAGAGAGTAGCAGAATGCAGCGGGCCAGAATTTAAATAAAATTGTTATAATTTGTAGTTCAAAAATAAATGCTTATTTTCCCTTGCATATATTCAAACCCTGCACCTACTGCTCATGAAGCCACAACTCTACTCATTCAGCTACAAGGGTATGCGGAATTCAGCAACACCTTTACATATACCTCTCAGCTATGCTTAAACATGACCTTTAAATAAATAATTAATTGCATCCGGTTTGTATTTGTAGATGTCTGGCAGGTGTCTCAACACTGTTTAGCATTGGGGCACTCCACACCACACTGCGCAAACATCCTTTTTAAAATAAAAAAAAAATAAAAACAAACACTTAATACAATACAATAAACAGCTGACATTATACAATTGGACAGTGCAGGGAGTGTCTTACTCATCTACGGACACAGTTTCCACTGCATTCCCTACACTGACTCAATAACCATGTTCCACAGCTCTCCCTCGCTAACACTCCATGATTAATATGCATGGTGCTCTGCCAAGGGGGAACAGTGTACACGGACATGGTAACATTCTGTGTAGGTTCTACACTGTGCCTACACAGATTTTATTAAATTCTGGGGCATAACTTTGTATGGATTAGCTCTGTTTTAACTACCTTCTTTTCTTGTTTCTTTAAGTAATGGAAACTGTCTGAGACTTGGGTTCAACAAATCCACTTTCTCAGGTGCAAATCTTATACCTGGTCATGCATTGTGATTAAAATGACACAACAGCATGCACATTGGAGTATTTCCTATTCCACTGTATAATTTGTTTTTGTTTTTAGTTTTTCCTTGAGAGTGTTCATTTTTCTTCTCTCCTACAATGAGCTATTGTTGAACATGTAACTATATATTGAACAGGCCCGAAACCATTTGATGCTACATTATATTATGCTGGAAAATGCATGCATTTTATTGTGTTTAATATGTTTTCTTGTCTCACTACCTTAATAAAGTTTATTTATAAAAAAAATGTTTAGAAGAGGGGAAGGAGTAAAGAAATGATGATGCTAAACAAATGGTAAATATAATGTACTTCAGATGAAGCACATAGGGCTGGATTCACGAAGGCTTGCACAGAGTCTTAGAGTAGAGTAAGACTCCATGCAGCCATCATGTCCGACGAGCGATCCAGGAACAGCCTGTAGAGGCATGTAAGAGAGCTCCTAAAAGGGCTCTTACACGGACAGGGCTTGGATATGCAAATTACCTCAATTGAAGGTGAAAGGCATGCAAATGAGGTAGATTTGCGATTCAGGAAACCTGAACCTGTCCGAGTAAGAGCATTGTTATTTGCAGAAATGTACTCAGTTGACAACTGAGTACCATTCTGCAAATAGCAAAACGGAGCCATGACAGCTCCAAATAAAGGTTGCATTCAGTGCAGGAAGCATGCCAATGGCCAAATATACGGCCATGTGAAATGTTTCCTGATGCAATATGAAAATAATAATATTTTATTTTTTTTCGCCAATTTCTGATGTTTAAGCGTAGCGCAGCACCGCACAAATGGGGTGTGCTCTAAAACCCAGAATACTAAAAATTAAAACCCACAAATGTGGATTTTATTGAAATTGTTAATGTACAATGCAAGGGAATGGCAGGCTGAAGACAACATGGCCACCGAGTAGAGGTTGCTAAGGGGTAAGCTCAGTCTAAGACATGTAACCAAGCATTAGTAGTCAATCCTATGTAAATGAGCATTAGGATAGTGAATCACAAGTTTACATAGCAAATGAGCACAGTCAGTGGAGTGTAGGAGTAGGATATGGGGAGTAACAGAGTAGAAGATAGGTGACATCACGAGGGGGGTATGTATGAAAGAAGTGAAGCTCATTGGAGCAGAGTGGCATGTGTCAGCTGTCATTCACACATCATGGAAAGAGGTGTGTCAACAGGTAGGCTAGGGAAAGTCAAGAAATGGAAGGTGTATGCCGTGGATAACACCAAAGTTTCTTGCTGAGCGGGTATGCGCGCATGTGCGTGCGTGTAAACGCGAGTAAAACAGAGTGCACATGTGTAAGAGTGAGTGCGCGTGTTTAAGCTGGAGTAAGCATGTATAAGGCTGTTTAAAGAGTTGTAAGCACATTTGCGCTGGTGTGTCTGCATTTTAACCTGAATAAGCAAGTTTTAGTCCATGTAAGCATGTGTGCACGCATGTTAGCTGCTGTGCACGTGTTTGCGCGTGTGTGCGCGACACTCCCCCCCTGAGGAAACAGACAAATGCACAGCTGCTAATGTGTGCAAGACCACTGCCTAGCATGCTGTACTTGAACTACAGTGCCGTGGCTACATTCACAATTACACAGCCACCTTGTACATGGGTGTGTGAGGTGCTCAATAGAGAGCATTGCCTAACATGACTGTGTTATGTGTTGAAGAGTGTTGCACAGCCCCATGATAGGCCTCTACCTCTGAGGTACATCATGTGTGTGTGCATGACATGTGGGATACTGAAGTGTGACCTTACAGCGGGTGTGTGGTAATGCCAAATGTAGCATGTTTTCGTGTACTGCGTATGATAAACATGTTCTGTTGTGTACAGCTGTAGCAACTATGCATATCCAATGTGCAGTACAGTGTTGCCACAATTGTGTCTTCTGCACTGTGCATTGCATGTGATTGAGGCAGCTACTGACTTTACTGAGATGACTGATGTCTCACAGCAAACATGCACAGCATGCATTATGCGTAGGTGTGTTATGTGTACATGGCCTACACCTCACCTATGACATGCACATTTCATTACCAATATTAAAGTGTTAACACACTCACCAGCATGTATTGTCTACCCTGCTGTCACACCAGAGGGACCTAGAAGAATATGACACAGTTTGTCAGTGGCCACAACTGTGGCATTGCTACTGTGAGTGTGCTAAACGACAGTGGAACAATAGTCAACAGTCACAGGTGTACGGATACTATTCCAAATATCAGTATTGCACATGTTAGGCAGCACAACTGCTAAACACACAGTACACATCTCACATATGCATATTCTAACAATACAGGTAATGGTAGTCTACAGCTAGGGCGTATTACCTGCATGCTCCATGTCATCCTGCTAGGTGGCTCCGGCCTCCATGATGACACATGTGTGATGCTGTTGCTGCTGTAGGCCAGGAGCCACCATGCTTAGGAGTAGCTCCTCCACTCTGGTGAGGGGGGGATGTATGGCCGCCCCACCACCTGTGGCATGCTGTTGCCTATGGATATCAGACGCACACCGCCAGACATGTCTAATTAAATCACTGCAGTGATGGCGTACCTGCTCATATGTCCGGTTATGCATGCCTATGTCATTTACCCGGTGAACAAGGTCTTGCCACAGTGCAGTACGGTCATGCTGGTGCTGGCTGGCCCTGGAAAAAAGCAGGTTATAGTGCTGCACCAGGCTGTTCAGAATTTCCTGCTCCTCCGCAGCTGAATATGATGGATTACGTTGATGAGCCATAACCCTGGAAGACAATTAAACGATATGTGTGAACATGTCATGTGGCACACTTAACATTATGAAGTACAGATATCACTTAACTGCCATATATAGCATCTATCTGTCTATAAGAGGATACACACATTCAATACCACATATCAGTGCTCAGCCCACAACTGGCTGACAGTGCCTGCAACACTCCATATAACACACCAGTATACACCAGTAGTTGGCACACTGTTTGGGATACAATGCACAACCTCGCCCCGGGGGTATATATCAAGCTAATGCATGAAGAAATATGTCATCCAATGCAATGAATGTCATGTACATTTACAGTATTACTGGTAAACCAAACTAGTCTTTGATGCCATACCCCTACCTAACATATGTGCACTGTTGTTAATATAGCTGGCATACTGCTGTAACAGAGTATACGTGTTGCTAGGTACACACACATACCCTGTAACACACATGTCATTGCGGGCATGGTACAGGCATAATTAAACACACATCAGACATACATACAACACACAGATGTATGCCGACACAGATGAGCATTACCTGTGTACCTTATAGTACTGTGTGCCCCTACTTACAGATACCTATGCCTGTGGTATGTAATCTGTGCATACTACAGGTAACACGCAAGATAGTGTTACCAGGGACTGTGAACATACACCATACTCTGCTGTTTAGGCCTACAGCTTCAGGTAGTACAACAGTTCATATGTGAGCTGGAGTCACCAGCAGTACCACTTACTGAGCATACATGTATTACTTCAGCCTACATTGGGACACCACAGTTGTACACAAGGAACTACGTCACAACATATGCCATCCTACTATGTCTGCATCCCAATAACTGGCACATCTTTCTCCAGCCTCACACCTAGGACACAATCCACCATGACAGACACAACCTCACACTAAGCTATCACACCTTTACAAACCTTGCACACAGTCACTGTCACACTCATTCCACCTCACACAGCAGGTATTGCACTGAGTACCTGTGTGTGTGCATTGTGCCATAGGTAGGTAATACACTATTGGCCCTAGGGCCTAGAGCAGCCTAGCCATATGCTACCCTGGCCTTTGACACACATGTAATGTGATTTCACTTGCTCCTGTCAACCGGATACACAAAGGTGACTCCCAGGGCATATTACCTATCTCCAAAACAATCATCAGGGGTATGTATGACATCTGCTAATGAGGAACCTTGTTTGTTCATGCTGCGTGGTTTAGTCCAGAGTATGGCATATTTGTGGATAGGACCCTGTACCTCCAGCATGTGCTGTTTAGTGAGGTGACAAGGATTAGGGCCCTAGGTCATGTAGCCCGGAAGGATTGTGAGGTGTTGTCATGGTGGTTGGCCGACTGCTATGGGTGTGACATACCTCTGTATGTCCGGCAGTGGTAACCTCTGGGTGGGCAGTATGCAACGCACTCTAGCTGTGGTTTTTGAGTCAGTCTGCATAGGGCATGTGTTTGAGGGCAGTATTACTCTTTGTTAGGTATGTCTGTGGCCTTTCCACTTGCTGTAGTTGTCATGTGAGGTACATACCACATGGGGCATTGTGATGAGTAGAGGGGAACACCGACCTATATTTCCCTAGATGACACACCTTTTCTGATGACATGTACCACGTAGACAGATTACATTACTACTGTTGTCACTGTGATTATCAAAGGGGAGCCTACTGTCCACCTGTGTCCCATGTACCCTTCTGACACCATCAGTGTTAGGCAGGCTACCACCTATGTGGCAGTTACTGGGTAAGGTGTTTTGGAATGGGGTATGGCACTGCAGTATCAACACTGGTGTTCAGTCCATGCCTTGGACAACAGGCACCTGTTGCAGTACATATCACCCCGTGTCTCCCTCATTCTCTCTTTTATATATATATATATATATATATATATATATATATATATATATATATATATATATATATATATACACATACATACATATATACATATCTATCCATATCTATCCGTATCTATCCATATCTATCCATATCTATCCATATCTATACATATCTATACATATCCATACATATCCATATATATCCATATATATCTATATATATCTACATATATCCATATATATCCATATATATCTATATATATCTATATATATCGATATATATCTATATTTATCCATATATATCCATATATATCTAAATATATCCATATATATATATATATCTATATCTATACACACATATATATGTATATATACATGTATGTATACACATACATGTAAACATCCATTGCTGTACATATAGCTGCACATATAGGCACATAAACTGCCCACCTTTCATGGTGGGGATGTCAATTATGCAACAGTTGTGAGACATATGGTTATGTAATACTATTGCACAATGTTGTGCAGAATGCATTCTGCTGTCTTCAGGCCATATAGCTGTTGCAGGCCTCACTGCCTGTAGCTCAGTCCCACAACGTTTAACACCACATGGCATATACTGGCACTGCTTGCTTTCTGCAATGCACATAGCAGCCTTCAACAACATACTTATGTCCAGTCTTCACTAACATTTGCAGTATGTCCCTTGCCCTATGCAAATGTGTATGTACATATAGATACGGACTGCTGCCACATATGGATGATTCACAGTATGTAGAGTACCCTTCAGACACATGTTTCGGATGTCACCAAATACATATCTGTTACATACCTTACCTTTGTATTCCTCACCTCCATCTGTTGTAGGTGTTGTTTTTTAATTTATTTATTTTTTTTGGTTTTGTTCCTCTGTGTGTTGCTGTTTGTTTTCAGCATCTGTCTCCTTCTGCCTGTTTGTGTCTGTCTGTCTCTGTCTGTCTCTCTCACTCGTGCTCTCTCTCTCTCTTCCAGTTGTTGCAATTATATTATTGCATGTGTGGACAGCAGATACAGGCTGCTTTTCTATGTATCTGCACATGTGCATGTGATGGCCTCTGCACCAATTGGTGCCCACCATTTAGTAATTGCATGTAGCCTGCTGTGTGGTAATTGCAGTTCTCACTGTGATTTCAGGACACTGCTATAAAATGATAGGTTAGGTAGGCATAGCCCTTTCAGTTTTGCAAGGTGGGGACCATGCTTGTTTGCTGTGGACACTGTTGTCTCAGTCAGAAGGTTGGTATATGTCTCATATCTGAAGCTGGGTTGTAGCCAGTGAAATGCATGTTGTACTGAAACCTGACTGTTGCTTCTTCCAGTACACTCTTCTCAGTGTGTAGGTTTACTCATACCTCCTAATGCTAACACTGGATACATGGGAGTATGTACTTTCTTTTCAAATAAGAGAATTAACTGGCATACAACAGTAGTTATTGCAATGTATTCCTATGGCTTTCCTATTTTCACTTTACATTCACTCATTGTAATGCATGTTATAATTCTTTCAGCACCAAGTTATTATATATCTGCTGTGGTGTAGTGGTACTTCATGCAGACTGGTGAGTCCAAGGTCCCGGGTTCGAGACTGACAAGGTTTTTTATTTTGCTGCTGAACAGTACAAGTGTCTTGTCATACAGAGTGACTAAGGCACTTTTAAGCAGTTGTAAGCGGGTTTGCGTGGGTTTGCACGATGCTTAGCAATGCTTAGCTAAGCGCACACGAGCTCAAACTCGCGCACCCCCGCTAACTACTGCTTAAAAGTGCTTACTCCCGCTAACCCCCGCGCTAATTTCTTTTAAAGAAAAGAAAATGGGGTTATAGGAAAGTGGTGAAAAAAGGGGCACAAAGAGGGAAAGACAGTAGGGAAACCAGCTCGGGATGTGCAGGATGGGTGTAGGGAAGGTCCATAGCTGCCCATTTCTTTACCAGCAACAGCTGTGCATATGTTTGAAATTTGGTGTGAAATTTGAAACCTTCCACCCCTGAGAGAGGGGTAAGGACAACAAAATATGTTGTACTGCCAATTAGAATTATCAATTTACATGTCCAGCGGACATGTGTGCGGATTGGTCAGCTATGCATGGGGCATAATTTTTTTGTCGGAACAGATTGCCCTTTTTTTTAATTTTTTTTTTCAGGTGAGAGTGGAATGTGAGGTAGAGGAAGTAGGTATATTTGGAGAGGTAGGTTGGGGAGGTAAACAGACAAGACAAACAAGATGCATACAGGGGTAGAGTTTGACACATGGGGTGGGTGAACACAATTGACAGGGAAGGATGTTTGGAAATCGCAAGCCCATGAGCCCACAGATGTTAACAGTGGAACTGAGATCCCCACCCATGGGCAGTCACCACTGCACCTTCACAGCCCCGAGGGTGGCTGTGCTGAGGGCTGTGTAGGATGGGTAGGCTCACCGAGAGACGCGCCACCCTCACCTCGAGCTGGCATAGGGGATCAGCGACTGAACACTGGATCTCCCTACGCACCACAGCCCGGACCCTAGCAAGGGTGACAGGTGGCCCTCTTCCGCCCATGCTTCCACGGGGGGGGGGGGGACGAGCCCCATCCCCTGCAGCGCTTCCACCTGAAGGTGACACAGGACCAACGGAGGAGGGGAGCCCAGGCTGGGCACCAGAGCCGCTGGTGCCAGGTGCACTCGCCAACTGAGGAGGGACAGGTGGGTCCGCTGGGACCGGCCTTCCCATACGTTCTGTGATTAGGTGTGTTTAATTACAACATAAACAACAGCATTCCAGAGTAATTGTAACAGAATACAGTAATATTCCCATTAACCCAACACACCAAGGTTCCAACAGTTGAACAGCAAGCATAACACATGCATATATTGAACGACAGTGGATATTCCAACAGCATGCAGGGATGTTTGGTAGCAACAGGCCACCATGAACGTGGTGTTTGAACAGGGCACATGCATCAACATCAATGCAAATATTTATAAAACAATAGGACATATGTCTCAACAAATATTTAAGGTTACACATACCCAATGAGATGCGAAATTGCATGGTTTATGCACATATGGTAGGGTGTAGAAAAAAACCTCAGTTAACATCTTATAATGACCTTTTAGTCTTCACTACATTCCCAGTGACTGCAAGTGTATATCCCCTACCTGTATTATTACACTTGCCACCATACATTAGGTTGTGTCATGGGTTTGGCTAGTTCAATATATGCCTGACCTATATCTGACATACTAACTGTCCAGGATGCAGATGTTACTGCTACATATTACTTGTTTGCATTTATATTTCTTTATCTACATATCTGGGATGTTTTCACATGACATTTTCACTTTGATTTGTACAGAACCCTGCATTTCTTGACACACACTCACATTTCTGGTGAATAATTACATGCTACATGTACGCCAGATTTACTTATTCATGCCAGCCAGTAACTGTCTATTGCGGACTGTATATATGTTTCACAGCTACTAGCACTTCCATCACCCACTTTATATGGGACTGCATAACTCTGGGTTGCCAGCACATTTTCAAACAGTACTGTTTGTATAATGCAAGGGTACAACAACATTTCAGACTCTGTGACACAGACACACTCTGGGTAAATGAAGGAATATTGAGACATACCTATCCGTTATACATACTCCATTATCAATTCTTACATACTGCATTCCATGGCTACATACTCAGTTGTGGGGCATTCTGCATCCCACGGGCCTCCTGTATCCACTGGTTCAGGTGGTCCTGCTTTCATCTCTTCAGGTCTGCATGGTGGTGACGGACCTGCTCACCAGTCTGAGGAACGCCTGTGGCACTGGTGAGGTCACGAGCTAACCGGTTCCAAGCCCCTGCCTTGTACTCCGTCCCTTGGAACTGGCCCTGCAGGATTGACTTGTGACGGTGGACAAGGAGCCAAACCATGTATTTGGACTCCTCAATGCCCCAACGTTGCGCTCGGAACCGCGAACCCTCTCCTGAACCTGCCATTCTGACTGCAAATGTGAGCTACAATCAGTTAGGGCAAGTATTCCCGCCTATGGGGCTTAAATATGCCGCATTTCCCGCACTTTGTTGTGATTGGCTGTTTTGTAAAATTCTCGGCTGACTGCAGACCTGCTTAGTAATGGTTAAACTACCATTCGTAAGTTTATGAATGTTAATAGTGGCTGCTTCCCCTATGTTGTCATGACTTAGTGGTTCTGTGCTTTGATTATGATGCATAGGGTCCTGGTTTCGAACCTTGTCATTCTTTTATTTTAATACTGTCTAGACAGGCTAGGGGGTGTGGCTGCATTTAAGCAACTTAGCTGTACATTGCTCCACAGTGCCCTATGGTGCCCTGGTTGGCGTGGCGCACATGTCCGTGCAAACACATTGCACTGGGTAAAGTGCTTTTAAACTTTGGGCAACTCTATTGTGCTGGGTAAAGCGCTATTAAATTATGGGCAACTCTGTTTAGCTGGGTAAAGTGCTATTAAACTATGGGCAACTCTGTTTAGCTGGGTAAAGCGCTATTAGACTATGGGCACCTCTGTTTAGCTGGGTAAATTGCTATTAAACTATGGGCTCCTGTGTTTAGCTGTGTAAAGCGTTGCTTAACAGCAGGCTATTATATATCTGGGTCCTTTAAAAATATTTAGTTTGTTCACTGATACATTGGCCATGTCACTGCTTTTAATAAAATGTTAATCATATATGTCTGGTATTATTTCTAATACTGATTTAAAACATAAATAAGAAGGGGAGTGGTGGGACTCCAACTGTGAATGCCTTTTCTTTGTGCATATGCTCTACCATTACGCTATTGCAATTTGGTGTGATTTGCATAAACATTCTTTCTTATGCTCTTCCATGTCAGAATTGCTAACTCTAGTTAAGCAATGGGCACACCCGTGCACACACATGCAAATACGGGCAGCTATATCGTGGATTTAAAAAAATATATAATTATTTACTTTATATAAGTGTGATGGGGGTTTACAGTGTCAGGGAGTGTGGTGTTGGGTGCAAGTACATTTGAGCGAACTCGCTCTTGTGTGTTGACATTATGCTTTTTAAAACCTTGCAGGGGCGTGCACATTTAGACTGCTTGGCAGTCGGACACACCCCCTGCTTTCCTACTCAGTTCGTGTAAGAGTTACGGTTGAGTCAGCGTGCCCTCATGAATATTCATGGCACGCTGACGTCAAACTGCAGCCTCCGAGTAAGACTTATTAAGTCTTACACGGAGGATTAGTGAATCCGGGGGACACTCTTTCGCCTATTTATATATAACAGAGACCTACAATGGACAGAAGCATTAAAGGACAAGTAATTTTGTTTATATTAAAAGTAAACATAACATCCTATAGCCTCCCCTTCAGTCACCTATATATATGGGTCTAATTATGATTGTCGGAAACACACTTTCTCGACAACCAGAAGGTCGAACCCATTTAAGCGAAAGTGCACTAAATCGAAAGGGCACTTTCGCTAACGCAGGTTCTCCAAAGCACATTACAGTGGGGATAAGGAAATATATCCTTTTCCCCACTGTAGTGTGATCTTGGAGTTAGTATATTTAAGTAAGGGGTGGGGGGGGCACAGCTCCCCACATGGGAGGTGTAGGGGGGCTTGTCCCCCTGTAAAATACTGTTTAAAGTAGATTTTTTGTTTTTTTCCGTTTCGGACAACTGGCTTTTGCAAAAGTGCACTTTTGATGTAGAGCACTTTCGCTTTAAGGGTCTCGATATTTCTTGTTTGAGATAGTGAAATTCCAATCAAGAAACATAGACTCATATATACATATATATATATATATATATATATATATATATATATATATATATATATATATATATATATATATATATATATATATATATATATATATATATACATACATACACACACACACACACACACACACACACACACACACACACACACACACACACACACATGCATACACACACATGTTTTAAGGCAGGGATATTTATTTATTTATTTGCATTTAATGACTGGGATAATCAGATGGGATATAAGAAATATTCTTTTTCACTGGAGGCCTGGGAAGAAAAGCTCCACAACAGACTATATATAACTTTGCATTGGCTAGCATATGGAATAACATACCACATCAAGAGAGAAAAGCAGAATAATACACAAGGCAAAAGGTGTAGCCTGAATTAAAAGTAAAATCCACATTATGACTGATAGCAGAAATGTACTTAACAGTGAATATTTATGGTGTTTAACTATATATACAAAACAAAAATAAAAAAAAAATCAAACTTGACAAACATTGAAATGACATTATAATGTAAGGAAGTATAAAAGGGAGATTTTGTGGCTGGCAACAGTGTTGCCTGCTAAGAAACTGTGTAAACAAACATGGATAGCACTCCTCAGCAACAACTGTTAAAGGCTTGTTGGCCGAGGCGCTAGAGACTTTTTACTACTGTTTGGTGAATAAATTTCCTTCCTTGGAATTGCTGGATTGTTGTTGCTGTGGTTTTTACCATATTGGTTCCTGTTGGTTGCTGTGGTTTATCTATAATGGATAGCACTCCTGTTTAAATCAAAGCATTGATGGTCTGCTGTTTTGTGCGGAATGCCACAATGATCACCAGGGCTTCACAGATAGCTCTCAGTCTCTTAGTGTAAGGCATCTGAACAAAGAACAACATAATTAGGAGGACAATGACCAAGAAATAGAGACATATTTGACATATTTGCACTATAGAAATGTACTATAATAACCAGGGGTTTGTGTTAAGAGACATGTTCTGTAGGATTTGAAGTATGAAACTCAAATGTATGTAATTGAGTCACATCTGTCCTGGGGTCATGCCAGTGATATGGCAGAAAGCCACAAATTTGACAAGGAACACATCTGGACATTATTTGAAAATCTGGCCAGTTGAGAGGTACGAATGTTAGGTATATCATCCAAATACAGTACAGGACAGTGTATCTACAGTGCAGATTATTGCAAAATCCCATCCCTGGCATTGTCTACTGAAGTTGTGTAAATGGTCTGTAAGGGTATATGGACTGCCATGTAAAATAAGCACTCAGGGGAATTATGTATATTGAATAGGACAAACAGATGAATTGTAGGAATGAACACAGAGAAAGAGGACAGGTAACTCAACCTAAAATACATCAGATGCAGGCATGCCAATGGAAGATGGCTGTAGCAGCAACACCAATCACATATCAATATGGTACAGCAGGGACTGCGCAGTGAAAGTGTGTATTATGTGACTGTCACACAAGGTGACATAACAATGGGGAGAATGTCTGTGTGAGATTCATCCTTACATAAATAATACAAAGGACATGTGTCAGGGATCTGACATACAATTGGGGTAGGGTGCATATTGTGAAGCTGTGAAAACTGATTGGCCTGAATATGACTGTAATCTCAGCAGAGTTCTCCAGCAAGTGGGACACAGGTAAAGGCTCATGGACAACATTAAAAAAAGCAACCACAATTATGGACAATATCAGAATAATACCACCAGTAATCCCATGCCTCTGACATAACATCCGTGATTTAGAATGATCAGAGATGATTCTGCACAAACATACTTGTACAACTATTATGATATGTCCAAACACTATGAAGGTAATCATGCACACTGTCCTGGCACTGTAACATCTGCTGGAGGTGGTAGGAGGGACACTGCTATACCTATATGCCACATTATGTGCAATACAGGCTATTTGACTGGTGTCACACCTTCACGGATGTTATCCATGCCATTAATGTTGTCAAACACCTATGTATGTTCTGTGTGGATTACCAGATCAGGTAGCACACATGTATCTGGTATAACAACTGGATGGGGGCTCTACACCATCACACAGTAAAGTTTATACCATGAAAAGAATATCTAGTTATGGCCAATAAGCTGTGTGACAGCTCATTGTGACAAAGATTGTATACTTCAGTTACACATCAGTGGAAGATGAGTAGGGAGGTACATGAAGAAGGTTGAATTGCACTCAGCTATTGGTGTGATGTATGGTGAGAACTATGGCAGTATTATGGCCTCTGATGTGGATGTCCTTCACATACTCAGTACCTGTGTCACATACAAGGGAGTAGTCAACACTGTGGCCACATACTGGTGGATATTCCACCTACCATCTACCTCAGGACACTAGAGTCATGCCTATTAGTCTGATTATATGGTATGTTCACATTATACTTGGGTTGTGTGTTTGTTTTCCTGATGTAATTAATCCTCCCATATTTTCCTGTCATTGCAGGTGTTGTCATGGCTGTGGTAGCAATCTTTGGTGTGTGTTGATACTGTCTGCATTATACAAATATCACAGTTGGAGTCAATGGTTGCTCGCAATCTGTAGTCCTTCAGGCAGCTATTTGGACACAGGATGTGTATGTCATCTGTGATGTCAATCACTTAAATAATGGACAGGAAGGGGTGTAGCAGACAACCCTTGATGTACGAACCATCACTGGACCTGAGATATAGGTCACTTCACACATGTCAACATAGATGCCACGTATGTGATTCACTGGTCTGTCCACTTGGTGATATTGCTGTTTATGACCACATCTAACAGTATAGATCGAATATCTCAGTGTGGATTTGTGTCAAATGCCTTGGCTTGGTCAAGTTCAACAGGACGATAGTGATGTCATCATGCATGCCCTTGATAACCTCTTTGAGGACATCTATCAGATATAAGAGACATGATGTAGCATTAACAGCTCACACAGGTCTGTTGCACACAGCTGGGCTATTACTGGTGCCCATTTAGAAAAGGTCCATGATGACATGTTGGCCTACCTCACAGCTGAGAAGAGTTAAGATGTATGTATACATGTATGCATCAGGTGCTATCCCCCCAACTCAGATGCATACATGTTGATGTGCGCCCTTCTACGGGAACATAGCCCATGTAGAGGGTGTTTTGACATGTGTACTCAACCGAATCAGGAAGGTGTATATGCTGAGTCATGCCACAGGTGATCTGTGATGTTGTCAGAGCTCATTGATTCATTGTGATAGTCCTGGATGAAGGTAATGCAGTGCATACTGCCTATCTTGCTCTGGCCTAAGGTTTTGATGCACTCTTCTTCACAGGTATCTTGAGAAACTCTCCCAGCTGGGGATTAACCCTTACATCACTAGATGGGCAAGCAATTGACTCACCAACAGAACACATACTGTGAAATTTGGTGAATCAAAATTTACCAGTAGAGCTGTCACCATTGGAGTACACCAGGGATCTGTGCTTGGTGTTTTACTGTTTGGAATCTATTTATCAACAATTCAGGCTAAAGTATATGGTTTTTGGCTTACCACGTTTGCTGATTCTTGCACATTGGGTGCAATTATTGAGCCCACCAATGATGATAACATACTACTGGAGGGGCAAACACAGACAAATGATTGGTGACAAAGCCACATGATCTACAAATAAATGCAGAAATGTGTCTTTATTTTGTCATTCTGAAAAGTGGAATTCCATGCTAATTACAGGATTGACAGCAGTCCCGCTATTCTAAAAGCCAATGATGCAAGCACTGGGAACACATGTAGATAATCTGAACTTCAACCACCAATGTCCACACTGGTATTGAAAGCCTATGTTGTGCACATCATAAGTATGCCATCATATTCAGATCTTAGGATTGTATGACAGCACTGTACTCAAACCTCATCAGAACACAGAGTATAATGCTTTCTTTTGCATGTACCACAAAAGACACATGCAGCAGCTGGAAAGACCACAGGGGTTTTCCATCAAGAAAACACAGGGCCTACAAACCATGCCATGATGTATGTGGATAGATTGAAAGCCATGTCACTGAAATCTGTATCTTATAGAATGAGGTGACCCCTGCCTTGCCTCCAGGCCAGTCTCTGACTGTGCCCTGATGGAAATAGTGTATATCCACAAATCAGATATAGCTGATGACATTAGCAGTGTTTGTTAAGGAGACTATAGTAATAGTGTCCCACATGCTGGTGTAAAAGGCTGACAGTACTGTCAAGCAAGAGCACAAATACATCCCGAGTTGAGTGCAGTGAGACTAAAACCACCTACTTATCTAAGTACACAGACTACAAATCTATGTATTTAAGGCAAGTGCCACAGCTCAAGTCTGACATGAAGTGTCTCAGACAACACTTTATAGCTGATTACATCAGCAGTGTCTGTTGAGGAGAATATGGTAATAGTGTCACACATGCTGGCGCTAAAGGCTTTCTTCTCTGTAATGTCAAGCAAGAGTACAAACATTCACACACACACACACACACACACACACACACACACACACACACACACACACACACACACACACACACACACACACACACACATAGAGCCCCATACCCATCTATATACACAGACCACAGACCTCAGTATTTAAGGCAAGCACTACAGCTCAAGTCTGGCTTACAGTGTCTCAGACAACACTTTATAGCTGATGACATCAGCAGTGTCTGTTGAGGAGAATATGGTAGCAACAGTGTCCTACATGCTGGTGTAAAAGGCTGTTTGTAATATCAAGCAAAGGCAAAAGCAAAAACACACACACACACACACACACACACACACACACACACACACACACACACACACACACACACTGTTGAGCGCAGTGAGATTAGAACCCCTACCTATCTAAGTACACAGACTACAGAACTCACTACTTTATGCAAACACCTCAGTACAAGCCTGACTTTTATAAGACTGCAGGTAAACTTATAGTGAATGACATCAACAGGGCTTGATGGAGAGAAGATGTAGGGAGGCCTGCATGAAATGGATGTGTAGACATGTGCAAGTATCAAAATGTTGTCAATCCATCGGATTAGAGCAGTAACTGTAGGATACACACTTCTACTCTTCTGGCTAGACACACACACACACACACACACACACACACACACACACACACACACACACACACACACACACACACACACACTTGACTTTAGTGAGAACAGAGACCTTACATATCTAAGTTCACAGACTATGTCAACTTATAGTGGATGACATCAGCAGGGCTTGTTGGAGAAAAGATGATGGGAGGCCTGCATAGGTTCCTAGCTTCGTAGATCATAAGTGGTTTCTAGCCTAATGGCCTTAGGACATTTACAAGTTTAGCCAAGTAAACAAACATGTACCCTTGTTGAGCATAGTTAGATGGTCATTGTTAGGAGAGCAATTTTGTGATCAGCACTGACTGGCCCTGTCCATGAGGGACATAGGTGCCACCCCAGGGGCGAATTTACAATCACCCATCCAGTTGTAAAGGTTGCACTTGAATAGGGTCATTGAGAAGCACTCCTTCACATGCTGTGGGAGCCTATTACAGAGGATTGACAATCACTGAGACATATAGCTGTCTTCCCAGCATGTTCTGTTTATGTCACAGGCTAGATTGAGATCCCTGAAGCAAGTTAGTCTTGTCCCATATAATTGCAGATATCCAGTATTTCCAGTAGGGGAGTATCTGAGACTGCTCTGTAGGTCAGGCATAGGTCATCTCTCAGCAGCCTTCATGATACTGAGCACAGTGACAGGTCTTTCATTCTTTCTATGTATGTCAAGTTTTGGAGGCCCTGGATTCTCCTGGTCACAAACCTCTGTGTTTTCTCTAGTTGATGCAGGTGTCTGGTGAGGTACAGACAGAAGGGAGCATTGTACTCAATTAGTGGTCTGATAAGGGTAGAGTACAGTAGAGCTATGACCTCCATGGTCTTGGATGTGATGGCCTTATTTATGAGGTGTGCAATGGGCATCAAGCTTGGAGACAGTGAGAATCAATTCCTCACCCACTGGACTGTCATCACTGTCCCCTTACTCCATTGGAGGCTGGAGTGCTTGACATTTCCTCCTCCTCCTATGGACCATGAGGGAGAGCAACGTCTCCATCCAGTATAGGTGTACATCAATGGTGCGGTGCATGATCCTATGCACAATTCCTGGCAGCTCCCTGTGGGTAAAGAAATCACCACCTCTGCCACTGTTCCTGGTGGGTACCACTGCACCAGCTTCTAAGGCCGTACTACTTGAGGGCACAGGTAGTGCAGGGGCAGCAAAGGCAGTGCTGCCAGTTTGGCTCCCAGACATGCTGGGCATCAGTGCTGGAGCTGGTGGAGCAGGGGCAGGCTGATCCACTGGGGCTGGCCTACCTCTCTGTGCTGTGTGGCATTTAGTGATGTAGTACTCATGGATGACATGGAGACATTTTGCTGACACATAATAGAAAATAAAAAGAGAAATAAGAGTTGGGGTGAGAGAAGAAAAGAGATAAAATTAGTACCATCACATGTGACATACAATGCATGAATAAATTATATCTATTTATCTGGAGTATTACATTTAGGTATATGTCATAACAGATACACACTATACTATAGATTGCTGAAATTAATCCTTGAAACGTGCCAATATTGCACATATGCATGTTACAATTATATAGATGCCAGTTTACAACTGGGCATTTGTGCCACTGGTATAGAGTTTTTAATTTCATGTCAATATTACTGAAGAAACAGCAGTATTGTATAGTTGTGAATTGTGGTATTTGAACCCACAACCTCTGACTACAGCCTAATATTGGACTCTTACAATTAGTTTGTGCTACAGACTAATGCATGCATACATGCTTTTACAGTTGGGCTATTCATGCTCAGTTTGATACAACTCTATAAAAGACCAAAAAAGCTATCTTTAACTTTTAATGCTACAATAACACTTCTCTTCTCCTGCATACATACTACCACTTGCTTCCCTCAGTCTCTCCAACCAAGTAACATAAGCCTGCTGATTGAACTCATGTTCAGTGGCAGCTGGGAAAAGAACAGAAAAGAACAGAAGACCATTATGCATACCCAGTCTTGTCTATATGTAGCTTTCTAAGTCTTACAAGTACTCACTTATTGTCATCCTAACACAGCTGGGGATGTCTGCAGTCTCAAAATCCTCCAACCAACAGTGGTAGTATACATTTTTCTCCTGTGTAGGTCATTAAAATGATGCTTACATTGCTCTCCAGTGTGTGGGATACCAGTGGCACTGGATACAGCCTGGGTCAAAGTATTTCATACCTCAGACTTGTGCTGGGACCAGAATAGTCCCCCTGCAGACACCTTTGGCTGTGGTGTTTTACCAGGAATCCAATGAAAATCCTGGACTTCTGGACACACCATCTCTGTGCCTTAAACCTGGCATCTTCCTATCTAACACCAGCCATGTCTACCAGCTGAACTTCAGCAATGAAAACTGATGCTTTCCTGTGAAATCTAGTTATCGCATTTACTGGTAGTATGTAAAACTGAGTATGATGCCAACCATGTTTGCGTAATGTTAAGCAAAGAGTAGCAGTACCAAGCAGGGAGAAATTAAATAATTGAAACTGGAAGGTAAATCTGATACCTGGCCTTAGTTTGAGAGGTGTTTACTGATGTAGCCTGGAAATATGTATTGGAAATTGGAAGGTAACTGTTAGGTGAGTTGGGTTTGTAGACATGCAGTAGGAGCATAAATATAATGACCTGACACTTTTCTTTCACTCTTATACACTGATAAAAATTGATTGTTAACACTGTGGGATTCAAACCTAGGCATAAGGGACAACACATTTTCTTCTGCAATGCTGATTTTCCATCTTTGCCACAGAAGAAGTGCTGCTTAGTGCTACTGAGGAATCATGCATAAAATACAGGTGACAGTTTGAGCTGTTACACATGTATGTGTGTGACCTGACGATGTTATTGGATATAGATCCAGTTGTGCATGTGGTTTTAGGTAATTGTGAAGGCCATGCAAGTCCAGATAGCAAAATTATATTTACAGAAAATAATACACAGTATACCATCAGTCATACATCTGAAAACACATTAATGGTGTCTCATCCCTCATACATATAATTCATAGCAGCTCCACTATCTAAATTGTTATAAGTGAGTGAGAATATAATGGGAAGTGGAACAACAGTAAACGTGTATGGAATATCCTGTATTAGAACCCAGGACCATGAGTATAGCAGTCCTATACTTACACCTGTTTCCACAAGAATGTTAAATATAACACTTGCCGATTTTTCAGTGTACCTATTATAAACTGCACTGTCTCAACAGTTGAAAAAAAAGTCCACACCCTGTACTAGAACCCAGGACCATCTGCACTCCAGCCCTACAGTTGCACCTGCTGCCACAGAACTAGTTATAAGACATTCCCTAATTTACTAATCATTCTTTAGGTATCTGTGTTAACTGCCACTCAATGCCACTTAGCGGGTTTGCACAGTGCCCAACAGAATTAATTTAATGTATCTATTTCCAATTATTGGCTGTCTGAGTCCTGTCTGCAGGTGTTCTGTCTGCTTCCTAGGTGGGCCAGTTGTCCAGTTTCTGCACTGCCATGCTTCATGCAAACGGGATAAGCAGAGCGAAACCTGACATTCATTTTACTCCATGTCCCATGATTGAGCTAAGAGGCACATTGTGCAAACACTGGCCCCAGGAAAAAAACGAAAGAAAAAAAATGAAAAAAAAAAAAAAAAAGGGCAAGTAGTTGAAATGAGGAAAAACAATGTATGATATACACACTAGGAAATGTTGGCACACATGAGATATTTCTACATAGGTTTGAATTTGAACTCTCCCTCCCATGAACCTTCTCAATACAGTAAGAGTGCCTTAGCCCTCTTTGCCACACAAACAACTTTGCAGCAAGGAACTGAAATCATTCTACATACAACTAACTACAATATCATCTACAGTTATATGAAACCATACAACTGTTATTTGTACATTTATTTTTGGATGTAGTGCACTAAGTAATCACACAACTAGTTATGACTATTGCTTGCAAATATACAGCTGTATCTTACATCTCTATTTTTGTTGGTCATTCTTCTCTTATCTGACCAGTAATCTAAAATATACAGTCTGTAAGCCATTCTATATCATTGCCCTTAACATGTGTTAGGATATTAAATGGCAAAAATATTGTATGCAGTTGCCAACAAATGAAGGGGAGGTTAGATGTTAATGAACAGAACCTGTGAACTATGTGCTAAAACTACCTCTGACAAACCAGATCTATGGCAAAATGCATACACACACACACACACACACACACACACACACACACACACACACACACACACACACACACACACACACACACATTAACTCACTCTCACTTTGCACATATATCTGCATGTAAATTGGAGGAACACCATATCACCTATATTTATTCACTTCCATCTTTATGGCTGAATGACACTTTTGAGTGATGATTTTATATTTTTTTATATGTTGGGCTATCCAGTGAAATTATATAAACTGAAAGATAGGGATCTGAGTTTACAGAGATGAGTTATCTGTGCCTGACTGGTGTAAAGGAGAGGGAACCAGTGGTAGAGTACTGTAATACTATTTAGTATGAGGTAGTCGGAAGATAGGTGGGTACCCTGTGAACTAAGCTGGTTAGATACAATAAAAAGTGATGGTGGAGAAGGAAGCAGGATGACTAGAAGTGAAATGGTAGTGTAGAAGATATCAAAGATTACTGATTCATTACTATGTACAGGAGGAGCTTATGCTGACTGATATGAGACAAATCAGCAGTGAGATATATAGATAGTGAGAGGTGTGTCACTGATAACTGTATCAAATGAAGTGCTGACCGGGCAAGAGAGGATGTTTGATTTAACAGGAAGTGGAGAATAGGTCAGCGACTGAAGGATCATAGTTGAGTAGGGGAGGAGCAGAAAATGAGGAATGATGGACATTGGGAGTGGGGCAGTGGAATAAAGTGAAGTCACACAAAGTGAGGCTGAGTGCGAAAGGGCTTCTTAACTCCAGTACAGTATATCTCCAAAACCAATCTGTGAAATTACTATGGATTGAGAGCACTTGGACAGGGTGGTAACCTTTGCGAGGAGTTATGAATACTAGTGACTACAGTAATATGTATCAAAATGACCTACTTTTAAACAGCACAAAGGAATGGAAGAGGTGGGGGAGGTTAAAGCAAGTCACTACCTTTAGGCATGGAGGGCTACACTTTTTGCCACTGGTGGCTCAAAAATAAAATTTTACTTAAAGGACTACTTGGTTTCATTATCACCATAGACTGCAATTTATTTGTTTGTCTGTCCCCTTCCTCTCTCAACTGGTTCACCAGCTATCTCTCTAACAGGCAACAAGCTGTCAAGTGGAAAAATGCCAACTCCTCTTTCCTTAACACACCCACTGGTGTCCCCCAATGATCCATTTTGGGTCCTCTCCTCTTCAATATATTCATTAATGATTTCTTCCACTCAATTCCTCACGCTAAACTTATTCAATATGCAGATGACTCTACAATTATCTGTGCAGCCACATCCATCCCTGCTCTCCTAAAACTGACTCAAGACACCTTCTCTACTAAAGAACAGTGGATGAAGGACAATCATCTAGCACTAAATGCATCAAAAACCAAACTAATGGTATTTACCCCCTCAATAACTAACACCATTGATAGAAAACTATTCTCCATCACTAGCCAGAATAACACACCTCTTGAACTAATATCTGAAACTAAACTACTAGGAGTCCAAATAGATAATCAGCTTAAATTCAATAGCCACCTACAACTAAACATAAAAAAACCCACCAAAAACTTGGCATGCTCTATCGACACAATCGATTCCTCACTACATCTACTAAACTCACTCTTGCTACTACATTTCCCATCCCTTCCCTTCTTTATGGTGCCCCTCTCCTAACAAACCTACAATCATCTCTCAAAACTAAACTGTCCTCCTGTTATAATAAAATTGCAAAATTTGCCACTAGTAACAAATCATCTACCCATCACTGTACATCTCTTCACAAACTCAACTGGCTAGAGCTTCCCAACTATCTCTCCTATATTCAGCTCACTTTTGCTCACAAACTCATTTTTCATCCATCTCTCTGTCCCTCTCTCAGCTCTACCTTTAAAATGCACCTGCCACAAAGAATTCTAAGATCTAATAACCAAAACCTAATTGAGCTGTATAAACCCCTTCACTCTCCAGGAAAAAAACTCCTGTCCTTTGCCCTGGCACGACTATGGAACTCCCTTCCTCCCTCCATCCGTATCACCACCTACCTCCCTGCTTTTAAAAAATCACTGCACTCACATCTAACATCCTCTTGGGAATGCTCCTGCTCCCACCCCTCATAGCCTATTCTCCACTTACTACCTTCAACTTATTCATATATTACCAGACACCAAATAATTAAGTCAACTGTAGTTCTCTAACCCTACTATTCCTCTGAAGAAACTATATATATACTACCACAATGCTTTATTTTTTCTAAAAATTTTTAACTAAACTCTTTCTTTGCTCCTACTTAAATCTGGGTTGTTCTACAAAATAAAACCTAAAAATTACTTTGTAACAGCTTAATCTTTATTTAGTTTGCAACCCACAAATGACTGACATTGTAAACTGCTGCAATCTTTTGTTACCACTGCTTTAAAGCTTTGTGTTTAACCTACTAATAATTTGAAATTGTAAGCTGCTGTAATAATTTTTGTAACCTTTGTTTTGGAGCTTTTCTCCCCAGGACTCCATTGAAAACGGGTTCTTATTGGCCCAATGGACTATCCTGGTAACCAACTGCAAATAAATAAATAAATAAATATTTACTTAATGTAGATGAGCTGCAAGGATAATTTCTGGGCTTCCTGTACTGATGAGCACAGCTACACAAGCCTGCCATCAGATATGTCTTTGGTGCCTGTAAACATAGAAAACACATGAGTTCTTGGTAAGGTTGCAAAGGATAATAATGCAGAAATGTTGCCACCTCTACCAAAAACTACAGAGCATTTATACCTCTATTATTTTCATGTTTTTTGGAGTGCAAACATTTTTTTGTATTAAAATCATAGTCCAAATGCAGCTTTATTTTTTTAGGTAATATTGGGCAGTTTATACTGAAGACAAACAGAAAATCATTTGCTGAGAAAATCTTAGCTTCTGTAAGTTAACTGCTACAAGTTTCCAACACTGAGAATATGATTGCCATTTGATACTATGTTACAGAGTCTGCAGTGTTATCTGATGACTAGTGCAATATTTTGTAAATAAGACTGGTACAGAAAATAAAATATTGTTGTTAAAAAAAAAGTTTAGCACTGCTTATGCCACAAGGTTGATTCCCACAACCTAATTTCTAACTGTACCTCTAGGCCAGCTGCCTAATCTCTGCAGTTTTTTTTTGTATCACTCATAGAAATAGTCATTTATATTTAGCAGTCTGTACCTGAATAATAAATGATTACTACCTATATGGTACTTAAAAGCTTTCAAACCAGTTTATTGAAGCCTTATTGGTCACACATGACAGATTAAATGGGCTTTCATAGAAAGGTTCCTTCTTGGGACAAAGCTTCCTTGTTCCAATTAGGGGCTGTGCCCAGTGCACCTACTAACTAATTTAATGTCCACTAAGGTCACCAAATCATGGGCTATGTTATAATTCCTTTTGTTGGAAGACTGCTCGGTCTGTTTGGCTTAATCAGTAAAGGCTGAATGAAATGGATGGCAATCACATAATGAGTTAAGATAAATATGTTTCCAGATTTTATGTCAGTAATGCTGGATAATGTCTCATTAATTTTAACATCTATACTTGGAAAAAGGAAATAAATTTAATATATAAATATAATGAATGAGTTATAAATCATTTAAGTATGTTATCCAAAATCAGCTGCATTTGTGTAGGCTAGATATGTCTGTCTGTATAACATCATGCTCCTTACAAACTTAAGATACACCACCAAGTGTGAAATATAAGATGGACTGTCCAGTAACTGATTTTGAAACATCTTGCTTCCCAGACTACTCGCAATAATCTGATTTAGAGTCTTAGTCTTGGAGTAAATATAAAATCTTACACAAATTTCCAGAGCAGTACTGGCTTCGCAGAGGGGAAATGAAGGTTGGGTGAGTACATTTCTTTCTAGAAGATAGCTAAGCTTAGGTTAGCTGCAACAAATTATCAAAAGTTTATCTGGTATGGGCAGCCAGTCTTATGTACTGCACTTTGCATAAGAGCATTGGTTTAGGTTGGCATGTAAATCCTACAAAATATACTATGACTATTTGCATACTTTACATCTTACAGGTTTATAGGTTCATAGGTGTGTACTAGGCTAATGGCTCTGGAGCCTATTTAAGCCTAGCCCAAGAAGAATCCCTGGCATCATGCTGCCCAAAGTTGATTTATATAAATCTGATTTATAGTTATATTAAAATGCTTTGTCAGACTGTCAGAACTTCAATAAAGTAACATTAATAACTATACTGATCAAGTAGGTTACTATTATATAACAAAGATGGCATACAATGTTACACTTTTTATTTTGTAGGTTTTGCCTCTCCCACGTACCCATGATGTGAGAACTGCACCTTTACATTTTCTGGTTTGTCATAAAAAATCTGAGGTCATGTCAGGCTTAGGATAGTAGCAAAGTACCTTGCAGACTTACATCCCTGTCTTTCAGTTTATATACTTTCACTGGATAGCACAATATATTAAAAAAATATAAAATCTTCACTCAAAAGTGTCATTCAGCCATAAAGATGGAAGTTAATAACTGTAGGTAAGATAGTGTTTCTCTAATTTACATGTAAATATATGTGCAGTGTGAGAGTGAGTTAATGTGTGTGTGTGTGTGTGTGTGTGTGTGTGTGTGTGTGTGTGTGTGTGCGCGTGTACATGCATTTTGTCACAGATCTAGTTTTAGTGTTTGTATGACTTAAAATGCATCACAGAACATCTAGACCAGCATATCTTCTGGGTACCAGGGCCCAAGCTTCCAAATGTATAAGGGAACTTTTACTCAGACAGAGTAGGGGATCCTGTCCTCTACCTCTGCCCAGGGCACCACCTAGAAAAAAATCCCTGCATATTAAACATGTTAATTTTTAAATTGCAATAATTACTACTTACTTTTATTGAACAAACTGAAAAAAAAATGTCCCACTCCCTACATAACCAGAAAGGCATCTCATTATGTAGATCATCATATAATCTAGTTATTGGAAAGAGAGACTTTAAAAAAATCATATAGTTAAAAAAAACAAAAAACAATGTTCCAGGTGTGAACAGACATCATCCATTGCTTAATAGTATATTATTAGCTTTAGGCAATACACTGAGTGTTTGATCTTTCTTGGAAAGAAATTGAAAGTTTTGAGGAATTTAAAGTACAGGCAAGCCCTAGATTAGGCTTATGGTAATATTATAGTTAATTAAGTGCTGTAAGTCAGAGTACATTAAAAATGAAGAATGAAAAATGAGTAAAAGATTGCCAAAGATTAACTTTGGGAGCCAATGTTATTAAAAGTTCTTTCCTACATAGTGTCTTACTGTCATCTCCTCACAAAAAATATAGATAATGGTTTCAAATAGTTTTGCTCATTTGTGTGTTGCATTCATACAAGTGGTTACCACAAATTTGTCCTAGACCTTTTTTATAATGGTTAATGTATAACAGTCTGTAATTACAATTTGAAAATGTCTATAAAATTGTATTGAGTTATCTAGATGTAGATGCTGATAAATTGGGTCTTTATTACATGATTGAATGTTTAATTAGTCGAATAACTAAACGTCAATCACTAAATGTCGAAGACCCAAAACCGAGAACAGCAGTTTCCACACAGGGAAACAAGTCATTTGGCCGTTACGTGGATTTTGCCCTTTCTACAATGTGGAGCGATCTCGGTGTTGGTATATTTAGTTAGGGGGGTGGTGTGAGGGTGTGGATTTGTGTTTATTTATTTTTTTTTTAGGTAGGACAATGGCATTGTTTTCCTGTGCGGAAACTGCCATTCACAGTTTTGGGTCTTCGACATTTAGTGATTAACATTTAGTTATTCGACTAACTAAATGTTTGATCATGTAATATAGACCCGCTAAATTAGTAGAAAGCTGACCTTAGTTTAAACTCTGTCAATAAGTGTAGATTGAAGTTATATCAACATACTTTATAAAAGTGTGTTTCATTTTAAGAAGTGCAATCATGGGTTTTCATTTTTGCTTAAAGTGCTGATGATTTCTCATTAAATGAGGGAATTTGGGAAAACATTGACTTAAGTGTAAAAGCTTATGTTGTTTTATTTTAATAAAGTAACAGTACATGTTACTGAACTGTTCCTTTTTTGCTTTGTTTTTTTTTTTCTGAACTGTGAGCAATGTGGTTGAGTTTTATCCATGCTGAAAAACTTTTACTTAGCATTAGTCTTCTCCATATGCAAAACTGTTAAGGTCTCCTGCCTCTATTGTACTGGTTTACAACATCTTATAAATTAGTAGATGTGCCTCTCATGACAGAAATACCTGGAAATAAGTATAAAATGGCAATGGTAAATGGACTCCCAACAGACATTTGACACATGTTTAGCTGGCTTTCATTAGGCTAACATTCACATAACCCACAGCTCTCAACCTTTCATCTCCAAAATGTGGAACAATACCTCTCTGAATGTGGAACAGTTACTAACAGCTTGCTAACAACTCCAACTAGGAAGCTCATAGGGTAGTTAAAAAATACTATGTTATACTTATTAAAAGTTCTTTAATGAATTAACAGTGGCGGCTGGCGACTTCAAATTAAAGGGGGTCTGCAGGAGACAGCTGAGTGGGTGGGGCCAATGGGAAGGGGTGTGACCAACTAGAAAGGGGTGTGGCTATGCTCAAAAACACAACAGCTGGAATTTTAATTAAATACTTTGCCCTGGGTGCCAAACTGTCATTACGAGAGTCCAATCAAGACAAAATGATGTTTAGAAGAAAACATATTTCAATGCATTGGCTACATGACAGCTTACTTAATATCTAGATGGAAACAAAAAGGTTGTGAGGCATAAAAAAATAAATTACTTTTTAAATACATTACTGGAATACTAGTCAAAATCAAGTATAAAAAACAAGCTTCTCCTTGCACTGCACTTCTAATTATAACTTTATTAAAGTACCAAGTAACATGCTGAAAGTAGAAATCTCTGTGATACCCCCACTTGTAAAAATGTTTCTTATCCAAAAAAGACCTGCTGCCTGATAACTATTTACTTGTTTCATGGGGAAAACATGATCAAAGTAAAAAATGAACAGCAAACAAGAAAAAAGCTCAAGATAAATTGCTTAAAGGATTACTGCACAGGTTATGAACCACACATGATAGATTGGCATTTTGTTTATTTTACAGGTAAAGCCTACAAAGATGACTGCAAATTTCCAACAAATGCAATGAGCTTCTGAAAATACTGTAATCCTGTCCTTTATTACAAATACTGTCATATGCATTTCAATACCTAAGGCTTGTACATTATCTAGTTATGTAAATATTCTCTGAATGGCAACAACAAAAAGGCTTTCAGTGTGATTAATTATTTAACAGTATGGTTATTAAAGGTTACTTGCATCTTACAATCTCAGACAAGCTTACCCGATGGTCATTAAAGCATTGCTACTTAAACACAAAGCAACAGGGCACTGCGACAGCATGCATTTTCTGAATAATAAGAAGCATAAATCAACGGTATAAAAATATGACAGAAAACCAGAACATTCTGCAAAACCAAGGACAGATGAAAAGCCACTGTCATACTTGTGTCTACCTTGGATGGGATACTCTGTACACTTACACTGCATAAATGCTCCTTGCCTTGCTTGGACACATCCAGAGTCACTACATGGGGGAGTGGGGTGCAACAAGTATGTCACAATTTGAAATGCCTCTGGCTGATGGTGATGGCTCTGACACTCATACCTCTCAACCTCAGAGCAAGAAATCTGGACAAAGCCATACATAGAAGTGGGACACAGGCCCAAAAATAAGGACAATTTTTAAATATTGCTCTTATGAACTTAGAAAGATAATAGAATAGTAGTAGGTCTTGCATTAGTATGAATTTTCTGAAGGGTATGAAATCTGAAACTCAAATATCTGTCATTATTTTCTAACTTCAATCTTTAATGATTTGCCACTAATTTGGCAGAAAACCACAACTCTATGAAAAACAGACCAAAAATGTGATGCAAAAATATAAAATTGCCATACAATACAGCTGGGAACCTGTCAAAGAAGGGACAACTTTTTAATATTAGTACTGTTTACTTGAGCAGCTGACAAAATAAGAACATCTACATGCATTTCTGAAATTGATCATTACAGTTATTTATAATTGTAAACCCTCAACGTTTTCTTCCAAAATTGCCATTTTGCAGAGGGGTTATTATGGGGAGAGCAACATTTTGAGCCAAAATTGGGGACAGTTGAGAGTTTTGGATATTCCTAATTCTATAAAGTGATTTATTTGCACGTACCTCTCAACCTCTTAATGCAGGAAATCTGGACAAGGCCAAATAAATATATTGGGGGAACATGCAAACAGTACTAAAAATTGCTCTTGTATAAACTTAAGACAGTTAATAGAATAACAGGTCTTGCTTTAGCATGCATTTTTTTGAAGGTTATAACATCTGAACCTCAATGTCTGTCATTATTTAGTGACTTCATTCCTAAATAATTTGCCAGAAAACCACAATTTTTATGAGGAACAAACCAAAAATAAGAAGCAAAAATCTATTCATTCTGCAAAAATCTGGACAGTTGAGAGGTATATTTCAGCTGGGGCTGTCTGAGTTTTCTGCCCTTCCTCCCTCACAAAATCGTGGTTGAATGGAGACTGCCCCCTGCAGCCATTCCAATGTCCCATTCCTTGGTTATTTCGCCCCCGTTTACCATAAACACTGTAATGTGCATACTGCTTTACTTCTGCGATGATTTGGATTTCATTTGAAAGTTTTATTTTGCATTTTACAGCACAGACCCTAATAGATATCTGCTAAACAAAGCAATGCAGTCTCACAATGAAATTAGGCTTAGCATTAAAACTTCTCTGCCCTTGGAAACTCACATTCATTGAAACAGCATTGAAACCCACATTCAAAGAAAATGCATTTTGCCAGTGGCAGATAAAGATTAACTTTGTTGTTGTTGTTGTGTCTTTCGGCTTATCCCGGTTAGGGGTCGCCACAGCAGAACTCCGGTCCGCTAATGTTTGGTAGTGGATTTTTACATGCCAAGTTACCAGCCCTGACACACAACCTTCAACGAAAGCACGCTCATTCACGCTTGCCTCCACACAGAAGATGCTCTAGCTGAGAATCGAATGGGACAGCATCTTGCTGTGAGGCGACAATGCTACCGCAGCACTTGTGCTATTTTCAAATCATAGGCCCCTTGAACATGAAACATACACATGCTCCTTCCTGATTGTATTAAATTATATTCCTTGTACAATACAGTACAGTTGTAAGAGGCCATTTTAAATTTATTGTTTTGAACATTTTTCCAGTAAACAATGAAACAAAATGCATGCACCAGTAATGACAAAACTGCCCAGTTAAGAACATTTCCATCATAAAAGTCTACTCAAACTTCTACAGTCCACCAGTAGCAGTAAATATGCACAATCTCTAAAGAAGTAAAAGTCATCTAAATAATTCCACATTAAAGAAATCTGTAACTAATGAAGAGGTTGCTATTAGCAAACAACTTTATATGTCATTGTTTCATCTGCAAATAAAGTGGCTGTTACCCTTGAGGAATAAACTGCCCATGTTGCATTAAAAAAATGATAAGCTAGTAATATCGCAGTAGGTGGTTGGATTCAATAAAGCCTACATGGCTTGCTAAAACTGTATGCATGCTGTGGCATGACACATGCCAGTAGCACACCAATTTATATTCAATAAGCAGCTCTACACACCATCTAGAGCTGACAAATATGGTAAACATTGCAGCATGCTAATTTATATGCTAATCAACCAATCCAAGATGGAGGAGCTATTCAACAAGCTACAAAGCAATTGTATAGACTCACTGCAGGTTTGGACTTCGAATTTCAAAACTTCTTGGATTACAGCCACAGAAACTTTTCTACACAGAAAGTATGTTATGGGCTGCTATTGCTCTTCTGCATGTGTATGTGCAACATTGGTCTCTGGCTGAGTAAATTTGCAGGTGATTGCAAATTAGGAGCTGTCATTGAATCTCACATTGACATAAATGTTCTCCAGGAGGAGCTGACACAGGCAAACAACTGTTGTCACAGCCATGGACTAAAACTAAATGCCAAGAAATGCATAATAGTATCCTTTGGGAAGTCATCCATCCCTGGTAACTATCATATTGACAACACACCCCTTAGAATTGACCCACTAGTAAGGGACTTAGGGACACACATAGATAGTAATCTAGCCTTTGACCATCATGTGTCTACAGTGATGAGGAAATAATTATATATTGCACAACTTATAAACAAAGATATGGCATCTAAGTCCAAGGAAGTCATTGTTCCACTTTATTCGGCATTCATCAGACCTGTCATTGAGTATAATGCCCCCTTTGGTATGTACCTAACCAGGCATATCCAATAATTGGAGCGTCCACAGAGGTTCCTCACTAAAAGAATACAGAGCATACGTAAAATTTCCTGTGCAGACCACAGCAAGTCTCCTTATCCCTGTATTCTGCATCCTACAGGCTTTTGAGGGTAGATCTATGCCTGGTATACAGGGCATTGTCAGACGACACTCTGATAGGCCTCCTGCATATCCACAAAACAAACAGTACTAGAATTACCCATTCTAAAGACTTAAACCTTGCCTGTGATATAAATAGGTCCTGCTGGAGAGATAGGTATGTATCCCAGAGACTACCACATCTATGGAACAGCCTCCCCACCCATGTGAAGCAGAGTTCCTCCCTAACCCAATTCAAGTGCAACCTGGACGATTGGATGGGAAACTGGAAATTCATCCCTAGTTTGACACCTATGTCTCTAATGGACACACGTAACTCATAAATGGCTCATCTCCCAAACCCCTGCTTACACTTATCAAGGGTATCAGAACTTGTCAGAGATTTGGGATGCATGGCTAGGCTTAAAAAAGCTATTGTGGCTGTTAGCCTAGTAAACATCTATGAACCTATGAACAGGCCCAAGTCTGTGCTGCTCCTGCTGCTACATACAGACCTCAACCAAGAATTAGAAGGGTGTTTAGACCCCATTTAATGTTTCAGCATGAGGTGGAAACTGTAGAGTGCTACAGGGTGGCTAGAGACACACTACAGGAACTCTTCAACCTCTGTCATCCTCAACTGACAGCAAGCATAAACTGAGGGGAACCAGTACCTATGGAGACTAAAGTATGTTTAGCACTTAGAATATTAGCTACAGGAACCTTCCAGAGACAAACAGGAGATACGCTGGGGGTGTCACAGGCATCAGCATCCAGGATCCTCCATCAGTTCCTGAATGCTATGCTACAACATGCCAGTGACTACAAACATTTTCTCTGTATGCCTGAGGACAGAGCTACAATTATGCAAGATGTCTACCCTGTAGCATACTTCCCTGAAGTCTTGGGTGCCATAGACTGAATGCACATTGAAACCAAAACACAACCTGGGGAGCAGCAAATGGTGTACATAAACAGAAAGGGGTTCCATTCCATTAACTGCCAGGTCATGTGGAATGCTAAGGGAATCATCCTGCATGTGTGTGCTGGTAACCCCGGCAGTTACCACAACTCCCATATCTGGCACATCTCTCAACTCTGTCAGAGGCTTTCTAGGGGCGATATCCCTCAAGATCATTTACTGGGTGATGCAGGGTATGCACTCGAACCATGGCTGATGACTCCCATCAGAAATGCACACACATACAAACATCGAAGAATGATATAATGAGGCACACACTCAAACAAAAAATATCATAGAATGTGTGTTTGGGCTGCTGAAGTCACAGTTCCAGTGCTTAGATACATCAGGGGAAGCCCTGCAGTACAATCCCCATACTTATATTGAAATTTTCACTGGCTATGCTATCCTTCATAATATTATTCTGAGAAAACAGCTCCAGCAGGAACACCAAGCTGAAGGGGCACACGCCCCACCACTGGCAAAGTCACCACAGCCACACACAGCCCTCACCTTTACCAAGCAGCAATGGATAGCACACATGCTCACCACCTAAGGGGGTACAACTTTCATCCTATGCATATAAATATAGTAAAATTGATGCCAGGTAATTCCCACAATTTTTATTTACCCATGTAATGGCTATGTACTGTTACCACCACACAGAGTCAGCCTTGAATTTAAACACTTGTAACTGATGGACTATCAATGTAAGTGTTGAACCAATAGGAAAATAAATGGCTAAGAACACAAATAGATGGCAGATCCTTGCATACTATTACTTGCTAATATAACTAAGCAGAAGATGGAATTAAGAATTACAGCAGTTACATCAATATGTGACAGCAATGACTTGTGTCAATAGATGTGTTTTCTGTCAACTAATAAGTATCATGTATCAAAGGTACAACAATACAAAAACCTGTAAGAAAGCAGTACAGTTTTCAAAAGAGCATCACAAGCACATACATACTAAGCACTCAGTCAGCTATGCACCCTGGGCATCAGACAAACAACTTATGTATCCCTGAATCCAAAAGATAGAATCAAGGAGATGCCACAGTTATGCACAGGATGTTGTTTGGGGGGACAGGAGGCCAAGGCTGACACAAAAGGTAGATGTAAGTAAGAAGTACAGACAAGCAGGCAGAAATTTTTATAAATTATCAAATACCCACTGAGACAGAATGAGCTGTAAGCAAAAAACTATGGGCACTCATAAAATCGTCAAACACGAACTACAAAACGATGCAAACTGGTAAAAAGCGAAACTGGAACGCGGAAAAAAACAAACTCCAAATTCCAAACATATATTTATTATACCAAATAAAAAAGTGAGCGCTTTCGGTGGGATAGAATATTCCACCTTCATCAGACAATCAGCAGGAAGAAATTAACAAGCCATATATATAAAGTAAGCATTTGAAAGTAACCAATAGGGTTAAAAGGCATTCAATAATTACACACTTTTTCATTAGACTTTCAAAAAATTAAAGAAATCATTAATAAAAACTGGGACATAATAAAAAATGACCGCAATTTAATAAGTCTGTTAGGTGATCACCCTAAAATAACATACAGAAGGGGTGATAATTTAAAATGTTTATTGGAAAAGACTAGGAAAAATACCCAGACCAACAGACCACATGGTATGTTTAAATGTGGATCATGTGCCCAATGTAAGTATATTAAAGTTGGAAGTCATTTTACCATCAACGATAAGGATTATAAGGTGAATAGTCATTATAATTGTGATTCTAAAATTGTTACAAACGTAGCTTTATGTAACCTTTGCAAAGCATATTATATCGGTAAAACCGAACGTAAATTGATAGTTAGAATATATGAACATCTATATGCTATGCAAAGGAAAGACCTTAATAACGCCTTATCCAGACACATAATGGAATCAGAAGGGCATAATTTTAGTTTTACCATTCTGAACAAGAGAGATGTAGACATAAGGGATGGCCCATGGCAGATCCAATTAGAAATGGATGAATTAACCTGGCAGATACGCACAAGGGCACATGCTTTTCCCGGGTTAAACGATGCCATATCTATTAAATGTGTCTTAAAATGTCTCTCTCTTAATAGGTAATTCCTAATTTGTGGCATTTCTTACAATGGTTCTTAAATTAATTAATTAATTCTTCCATTTTTATTATTTTTAATATTCATTTTCCATATTCTTGCAAATCAATTGTTCATATTTTTATAGCTTGTATTTGGTATGAGGAAATCTTATTGTTAATAACATATATAATATTTTTAAAATGCTTCTGATGTATTTGCCAACATTAATTTATGTAAATATAGCAGTCATGAGACTCTTTCTTCACACGACATTTCATACAGGCCTTTACCAGTAAGCTCAATACTACTTTTTATAAAAACATAGAAAGACATGCTTAATAGCATTTTTAAGAGCCTGTATAGGTCTTTTTTGTATTGAGAATATTTACATTTATATGTATATTAATTCTTTATTTATTTATTATATGTTTTCATTTCATTTCTCCGCATTTTGCGGAAAGTAATATATTCAAATTTCACACATATAAAAAACATCTTGACTTTCGGGTAATGAATTAATGCTACTAGAGGTGGCATATATATTTCAAATAATGTTTCAGCTCATAAGAGCCATATTTTCATAATAAGCTTTAGAACGTAGATACATCTTGCTTGTTACCCGCTATATTTTACTGTTCGTAAAAGATTAGTTATTCCTTTTCTTGTTTTGGGAAGGATTATTTACTTTAGCTAGTTATCTGATGGGATTCTCTAAGTTTGCATATATGAATTGTGATTTGTTTATAACATGCAAGCAACATTTTTAATACCAATGTAAACTCTCTTAAGGTTTCTAAGGAAATTAATTGTTATTGAATGCCTTTTAACCCTATTGGTTACTTTCAAATGCTGACTTTATATATATGGCTTGTTAATTTCTTCCTGCTGATTGTCTGATGAAGGTGGAATATTCTATCCCGCCGAAAGCGCTCACTTTTTTATTTGGTATAATAAATATACGTTTGGAATTTGGAGTTTGTTTTTTTCCGCGTTCCAGTTTCGCTTTTTACTCATAAAATCGTCTAAGGCCAGCTTCGAGAGAAAAATTGCACAGGACACTAAGGATAATCACAAGGTTTTCTTTAGTTATGTTAGGAACCTGGGAGGGAATTCCCAGATATGCTCAGAATTAGTCCAAAATGACAAAAAATACACCGAACCCACAGACATTGCCAACATCCTAGCTGACAGGTTCAGCGCAAACTTCTCCCCCTCCCACCAAAAGGGCAAATATCTATCCCAGCAGAGTGCTGCCCCCCTGACATCTCAGATGCTCAGGTAAGAGCCGCCCTCTCCAAAGCAAAAAACACAGCATCAATGGGACCAGACGGTGTCCCGGGCTGCGTCCTACATGAACTCCAAGAAGAGCTAAACCCAAACATAAAACTACTGTTCAATCTCAGCCTTACTACAGGATATGTACCCAAAGAGTGGCGTACAGCAACAGTGGTCCCTCTCCACAAAGGTGGTGCCTCAACGGATCCTGGAAACTATCGCTCCATAAGACTGACTAGCTTGGTCTGCAAAGCTATGGAAAGGATCATCATGGACCTCATAAATAAAGATATTGGGGACCTAGAGACACTGGATCCTACCCAGTTTGGCTTTGTTAAGGGCAGATCCTGCCTCTTAAACCCGGTCGATTTCTTTGAAACAGTCACCAAGGCTATTGATGAGGGGAAGGTGGTCCACACAGCCTACCTGGACCTCACAAAAGCCTTCGATACAATACCCCACTCGGGCATTATAGATAAGCTCACCAGCTTAAATATAAATCCCTATGTCACTAGATGGGTTGCAAACTGGCTCAAGGACAGAACCCACATGGTTAGAATTGCTGGAGCCATGTCAGACTCCAAACCAGTTACAAGTGACATCACACAAGGCTCAGTCCTGGGACCTCTCTTGTTCGGTATATATTTCTCAGAGGTACAGGCCAACACGGAAGGACTGTGGCTGACCAAGTTCGCAGATGACTGCAAACTGGGCACCATAATCGACTCTCCAGCCGACAAAAGCATCCTCCAAAAGGGCCTCACAGAAACAGACAACTGGTGCCAGAGCCATGGCCTCAAGCTAAACGCCAAAAAGTGTATAGTCATCCCCTTTGGCAAAAACAAAGTGCCCACAAATTACCACATAGGTGGTAATCCATTAAGTACAGAAGAAGTAATTAGGGACCTGGGGACCCAAGTTGATAGCAATCTCTCATTTGACAACCACTTGGCCAAAATGGTTAGAAGAACATTTTATATAGCCCACCTAATCATGAAGGGATTCACATCTAGATCAGGGGAGGTCATCGTGCCTCTTTACTCATCCCTCATCAGGCCCATAATTGAGTACAATGCCCCTTTTGGGATATACCTTACCAGACACCTGCAGCAACTGGAAAGAATCCCCAGAGTACCTCACCAAGTGGATCAAAGGGCTCAAACAGATGCCATATGCTGCCCGGTTAAAGAAACTCCAGCTCTACTCAGTGGCATACCACCTGCTCAGAGGCGATCTGTGCCTGACGTATAAAGCCATGTCCAACCCGGAATTAATGGACATGCTGCACCTCATAAAATCCAAATCCCATCGAGCTACGCGCTTGAGAGACTTGAACCTCAGCACTGAAATAAATAGGACATGCTGGAGTGACAGATTCATAACCCAGAGGCTCCCTTCACTCTGGAATAAAATCCTAGTCCAGGTTAGGCAGAGTTCCTCATTGACTCTCTTCAAGAGGAATTTTGATGAGTGGACGGGAGATCGTAGGTTTACCCCGGGTATCACTTCTGTGTCACTGTTAGACAGAGGCACAGTATACTAACCTCGAAAAAGGGCATAGCAAAATTAATTTAAAATGGGTGGCGAAAGCCAAACACACTCTGGCTAGGCTTATAAATGCCCTAGGGCAGATAGCCTAGTATAAACCTATGAAACTATGAATGACCCATGAAACTGTTATGAGCGTGTGCGTGTGAGTGTCTGTGTCTGTATGCGCACTCAAAGTAAAACTTGTGTGTCAGTGTCTGCAAGAGCACAGCCAAGCTCTGTGCTATGTCTATGTTCTGGTGTGTCAGACAAGTGTGAGCTGTGTACGGTAGCGGTAACAGTTCATCATAACTTTCCCTGACTGTGAGAACTGACTTTGCCAGGAGTTGCACTGGCACATCAATGCTCATGGTCAGGTGTGCTGCTGCTACCTGAATGTGATTGATGTCTGCTGGATGAGTTCTTCTCACAGGGCCATGACCCCATGGCCTACCATGTCTGGATGCGGGCACCTCAATCACTGATGGAGCAATGAAAGTAGTGCCACTACGGGAGTGTGATTTGGCACAGCCACATTGGCTAACATCAGATAATGATGCTGACCTATGTCCCCCTCCTAGCAGATGTTCCATCACAGACAATACCCATTCCATCATGTCATTCACCTGATCCACTGAATCAGACACATGGTGGAGGCAGTCACACGCATCAGCCTGTGCCACATCTACAACCCTAAGCATGTCCTTGGAGGCCATGTAGGAATGTGTCTGTGCCTTCATGATGGTCATAAACATTCTTTGAGTGGCACGTGAAGGCACATCAGGGTCAGGTGGAAGGTGGACAACAGCCTCCTCCAAGCACCCCTAGCAATCCTCCTGCATGGCACCTCTCCCACACTTTGGCTACAGCCAGAGTCAACCGGCACTGAAGCCGCAGTAACCACACTACCCTGATCAAGTGTGTCAACCTCCACCTGTCCAGTATCTCAGAGCTCAGTAGATTGGGTATACATAGGCCTACTGACTGTGCCTGAGAGAAATACATGGGATGGCTGATGTCATCCTCAGTTTTAGATTCAACTTATGCACCCCATGACTGTGCATCTGTTTGTCCGCCATCATCATCAGAGTCTGCTGTTACTCTGATATCTGGTTGTAAGAGTCCTACACTTCCACTGTCAGAATCACTTGTGATAATAAGCAACAGACACAGGAATGAAATTAATATTACACTAAATATTTAAAACAATTTATATGATAAAGAAAAACTAACACTGATCAGACTGTTGCAGATGGTTCAGCAATAAACACTCTCATTACACCACCTCACACATACAGGTAAATGCATATATCTGACAAATAGTCATCAATAATTAAAGAAAAAAATTTGGCTTACCATATGCAGATGACTCCGCACTTGGTAGGGAGGATGTTCTTGGAAGAAATGAATCAAGGTAAGGGTGCAAATTAAACATCACAATTGCAATAACACAGGGGGGCAGTGAATAAGCAATTTTTGCCTATATCTCCAATAACAACAGTTTAACACAGCTCATGCGTAATGAACAGATGTGTCTTTAAGTCTATTAATTTATCAAAAGGTTCATAAAAAACACAGGAAGTATTAGATATTTTTTTTCTACATTTTACTATTCAAGCAAATGTTAAAACTTGCCATATGTAAGCTTACATGGAAGCTCCTCCTAGCACATACTTGTCCTCCAAGACACATCAAGACCGACATTAATCACATGTTTTTGTGCAGTTTCCACTGAGTTCTCTGGAACTCTGACAGTGGACAGGAACTCTTCATTTGGTGTCAGTGGTGGCTTAGTAGCAGCCAGCTGCTCATGGGCAACTGCAGCTGCTCTCCTCCAGGCTGATGAAATCATATCAGTGACCCTATGATGCACCTGATCATACGTCCTAGTGTGACCCCCTACGGCATTGACATCATTGACTATTTGGTTCCAAATCTGCATTCTGGCAGCCATATTCCTGCATCTTCTCTCAATCAGAAAAGCACCATGGCTCCTGAATGGCTGCATGATGACATCATTTTCAGAGTGACTGAAAGGGGGGTTTACGTGGATTTGTACTCTTGGGTGCCATAATCCTATGTGATATAAAACAGAGAAGTATACATCACACAAATATCACATACGATAATTCCTGCTCATATACACATATATTTCCAACATTAAGCACTGAAGACACACATTTCAATTATTAAAATTGAAATTCATGTGGTTGCACCATGTCACACTCCCCACAAACCAATATTTGCTCGAAAACAAGGAATACCACTTTAGTAATGTATTGTTTCCCATTGAAATAATAGGATGACTACACATTTTCAAGAGCAAACCTCTTGAAACCAAACTTTTGTTGTGGCAATAAACAAATGGTTGTTGGCTCCCCACCCAAAACAGCAAGCAAATGAAAGTTTGTACAAACCAAGGAATACCACATAATTCAATTGTTATATATGCTTTCAACACAGTTCTCACAATGTGTACACATTTACAACAGAAAAGATAATTTTATATGATTGCCAGTCACTACCCACTTTGCCCACCACTCCCCTGGAGGTGTCTCTGGGCCATGTTATAAACATAACACCCTATGTCATTGACATAGTAGTAGTACATTATATTTAACTGAAATAACAGAATATTGTAAGATAACCAATTTTAACAATAACACTTGTGATGAAAGTTAATAACCTGTCTATCTGAAAAATGTAAATGCCTGCCAAAAATGCCTATGCCAACAGTGAACTATAAGAAATGCATGTAGATAAAAGTTTCATTTCTAATGTATATATATATATATATATATATATATATATATATATATATATATATATTTTTTTTTTTTTTTTTGTAACATGATACAAAATCTAGAATGGACTTGAAAAATAAAATCAGACCTTACCTTTAATGTGCATATATAACTAATGAGAAAATCTGAAAAACAAGTCCTAAGTGGCAATGAGCACTCTGGACAGTTATGACTGTAAAAAATACACCTGTTGCTCAGCCTTCAATGTGGCAACTGCTGTAAGTTCATGGCCATTCAGATCACCCATTATCAACACCAAATCATGTTGTCCTGCATTATCCAATAGCCATTGCTGTATGAATGCACTCTTTTTCTCACTATAACATCCCTGCTGTGGGGGTATAGGCTGAGATTATGAATACTGCTCTATCATTAGGTTGGAATCTAATTGCCATGAGTCCTTCACTAATTCTGATGACACCCCTCACTGCTTTCTGAGGCACCTCCCTCACTACAATTCCCACATTATTTCTAGCCTGTTCTCCTGAGTAGTGGACTCTGGATTCCAGGCCATGTGTCTTTGCTGCACTGCCCTTCCATCTTGTCGCCTGGGTACACAGAATATCCAGCCTTCTCCTACCATCATATCATCCATTTCCAAGCCTCATCCTGTCTATAAACCTGCAATGAGTGTAGCAATACTTAGTTCATGTTTGGCAGGTTGACTGGATTTATGGCCAGCTTTTGCTCTACAGAGCTATCCCAGGTAACCTGAGGTGGGCAACTGGACACCGACTGGCCAGTAGCTTACTGACTCAGTGCTGCTGGGCTTTATGGTGGGATTGCACTGGTCAATAGGGCCACATATATCTCTCCTGCCATTAGCATGGGTCCCTAGTATATGTCAGAGTAGGCTGGGGCTTCAATCCACTTATTACAGGCAAACACCCATGCCCATTTTTGGAAACATTAGACAACATGACCAAATCACCTAGAGCCATGTTTTACACTGTTGAGTGGCTAGCCATGCAACAGCATGCAGTCTGTGATCCATGTTCTCCTAGGATATTGTGCATCACAGTATATGCCAAAAGTGGCTGGTCTATACAACTGTTTCCCCTGTAGGGTACCATGCAGAGTCTGTGCTGTTGCCCACAGCTCCATTCTTTAGTGAGTTTGAGATGGAAATACTCAGCATATTTTTCAGAAGTGAGAGGAACTCCACAGAGACACATGGAGAACATGCAAACGCCAAACATTGGCCTGAGGTCAGGATTCAACCTTGTACCTTGTGCATGGGAGGTGAATATCTTAACCATTATGCCAGCTGGCATGCAAAGTTAGCAACCTTTACTTACCCATGTAATAGTTTTATAGTGATGAACCTGTAAAGAAGAGATAGAAATGATTGCCTTGACATGCGAGTATTGTAAGTCAGTAAGATAAAACATCTCAACTATACATGGATGTCAGCTGGACTCATGAGTGATACATGCAACATAAACATAAATCTGTCTAGTACTATGAATCATGAATTACCATTGCCCAAGGTGTACAGTCCAACAGTAACCAGAGTAATCATAGCATCATTTGCACAAGTTTTTGAGGGAGCAATAATGACTAAGTAGCAGGATTGCATCACTAAGAGTAAAATATGACTACAATGAGGCTCAATAAAAACATGATCATCATGAAAAACAAATAATAATTTTGATTAAAACAAGCATTCGCCTAAGGAAGCATTAGTTATCCACAGTGTGCATCAGGCAGAGGCAACCCTAAGTCACAAAGAAATGTGAGGGCAAGGCACAGCTATCATCACTTGCACAGGGTTGGGGATGGTACAAGATGCCAAGCTTGACACCAAAGAAGTGAGTGTCTGTGTGAGTGAGAAATCAGGTTAACAGCAAGTATGCATTGTCAGGGTCAGTAACAACAGATGTAAATCATTCAGTCATGATGTTTATATACATATGTTTATATACATTTGAGTGTGTGTGTGTGTGTGTGTGTGTGTGTGTGTGTGTGTGTGTGTGTGTGTGTGAGCTGGTATGGCTGAGATGAGTTTTACTGTGTGTGTGTGGGTCTGCAGGAACACAAAGGAGTTGCGCTGCGAGTTCCATGACCATGTCTAGAAGTTGGGGTGATACCTGAATGTGAATAATATCTGATGGATGAACTCTTATCATGACTATGTCCACGACCACAAGCACATGGCCTAACACGTCTAGGTGTGAGCATCTAAATCTCTAACAGAGCAATGGAAGTAGTGCAGTGGGATCTGGCATGGCTATGTTGGCTAATATCTGATGATGTGGCAGCTCTCCAGACACATGGATGCTGACCCTTCCCAGTAGATGTTCCATTACAGACACTGAATAATCCAGTGTGTCATTCATCTGGTCCAAGGAGTCATCCAAATGGTTAAGGCATTCTTTCATGTCAGAATGTACAAGATTCAGTACTCTGTCTATCTCTTCTGTGGTTCTGGTGGAATGTGCCTGTGCCTCTGTGACAGCCCTACACATACATTGGTTGACACGTATTGATGCACCAACATCAGTGGGAGGGCAGAACGCATGCCTCCTATGTGGACCTCTGCCGACACCCCTGTGTGGTATTTTACCCTCATGATGGCTAAGGGGAGATTCTACCTTGATCAACTGCGTCACCCTCAACCTGTCCTATTTCTGATGGCTCTATGTCACAGGTGTGTGTCGGCATACTGACTGTGTTTAAAAACTGTGGGCAAGGGATGTGGGAGCCATAACCTCAGTGTCGAACTGACACTCTGCATCACCAGACTGTCCCTTTTCCTCACTGCCATCATCATCAGAGGCTACAGATACTCTGATATCAGGTGGTAGGAGTTCCACAGTGCAGATGGTAGGCTCACCTGTGATTACAGAAATAAAATGCAACAAATAGAGAAATACAAGAAAAATTGTTAGACTTATGCTACTGTATGTAAACCTAATTTAAGCAACAATAGATGCAACTGCAATAAAAAAGTAATTAAGTTAGCCCTAAAGAAACGTTATACCATAATGCAACTAAAAATATGATCACCGTGCCATTTACAGGTGATCATGGAACCTCAGTACCAGATGTGCCTAGACAGACAAAATGGCAATGAAAATAGAGATAAGTATTACAATGAAGATGACAAATAAAATACAAAACATCACCTATGTATGCATATAAATAAAGATCTTATCCAGGCATTATCTATCCTCTATCTCTACCATCTTTTCCTCTGTCCATTCCTTATCTTTCTTTCTCTCTCTCTCTCTCTCTCTCTCTCCCTTTTTCTCACTCTCTGTCTCTCACTCTCTCTGTATATATAAATAAATATAATAGTTGGCATACCTGGAGCTTCACAGCTAGACACTCTTTGGTCATCTTCCACCTCTGCACCTATGTCCAGCACTACACTGGGAACCCCTAATGAGTTGCCTGGATCCTGTGCAGTGAACAAGAACTCCTCCATCTCAGTAAGTGGTGGTTCAGTAGCAGGACCTCTACTCATTGCCCTCTGTTCATGTGCTGTATATAGCATTTGCTCTTTTCTTAGCCTTGGTGATCATGTCACAGGCCCAGTGCTTGATGATGTTATAGTCATGGCCATGGGCATCCCAGGCATTGACATTATTTACCACCTCACCAGGAAAGGTCATTATCAGTTATGACCTTCTGTAAGAGTCATGACCATGTTGATGGGGGGGCCTGCACTAATACCTCATCCTCAGCATCTGAGAATGTAGGTTTATGTGGCCATAATTTGTTGGAAGCCATACCCCTGTACAGGTTTTAATACAAAACAAAACACACACACACACACACATATATATATATATATATATAAAAAAAAATATATATATATATATATATATATATATATATATATATATATATATATATATCAGAAAAGTAAGTAATTGATTAAGCAAATGACAACAAAAGAAATATGCATTTCTCCATACTTCTCAGAAGTCAGTGCTAACGTAGAAGTCCTTTGGCTGACCAAGTTTGCTGACAACTGCAAGTTGAGGGCAATCACTGAATCCTGTAACAATGTAGATATCCTTCAGAAGAGTCTGACTCGGAGAAATGATTGGTGCCATAGCCATGACCTATAATTAAATGCAAAAAAATGAATGATCATACCCTTTGGGAAGTCAAATACCCTTCCAAATCACGACATTAATAGCACACCCCTAACAGTGGACTCAGAGATGACAGATCTAGGTACTCAGATAGATAGTAGCCTGAACTTTGACAGCCATGTGTCCACAGTAGTAAGGAAGTCCTTCTATGTGGCACAGTTTATATGTAAATGCATGACATCCAGATCCAAGGAAGGCATAGTCCCATTGCACTCAACCCTCATCAGACCAATAATTGAGTACAATGCACCGTTTGGCATGTACTTGAACAGGAACTTGTAACAGCTGGAGTGGCCTCAGAGATTCCTCATAAAAAATCCAGGGTGTAAACAACACGCCCTATATAGTTTGACTAAAAGCCCTATCCGTTTACTGTGTCTCCTACGAACTATTAATGGGTGAGCTATGCCTAACCTGCAAAACCATCTCAAATTCAACCCTTATGGATCTGTTACACATTCACAAGACAAACTGCATGACGGTCACCCAATCTAAGGATCTAAATCTGGTCTGCGACAAAAAAAAAAACATGCTGGAGAATTAGATATGTGTCTCAGAGATTGGCAAAAATACAGTTGTTATATAACTTTCTCTGTATCTCAACATGCTAATGCATTATTATATTTGTGACAGCAACAATAACGCAGAGCTTGATTTTAACTTTTGATAATTTAAGGGGACTATTTACAGTGACAGAAACATTTCAATATTGGAAACTGAACTATTCTTGGTAGTAATGCCAACATTTGATATGCATGCTGTAAAATATGATATTTTCTAAGGTATGAGAAAAGAAAATCAGTAACATGTTGAATTTGGAAATATTTATACTATAGTCTGGATTAACTATCTTTATTTTCCAAGTAGTAATTATAACAGTAATACATTTTTTTTAAAAATACGTCATGGTTACTTGCATATGTTGTGTCAAAAATTAGCTTATGTGATGTCCTCTGTGGCCCTTTTCTCAAAAACTGTCATTACTTGAAGGCTTGATGATGTATAACAGAAATGCACGTTATCATCTGGCAAACATTGTTAAAAGGATGAATGTGTCAAGTTAATGCCATAAGTGCTGTGTTCAGTGGTACATATACTCTTTAATTGGTTTATTTTTTGTTGTATTTTATTTATTTTTTTAATTTTTGTTTTTGGCTTCTGCATTTGCACTCTGCTTGGCAGTGAGCAATGACAACTGATGTCTGAACTCAAAAACTCAAAAATTTAATTTGGGCTGCCATCAGTAGCACAAATGAGACTGGCACTGCTGCACTTCTGTGAGCACTCTGAACAGTACTGAGTAAAGAAAATGCAGGTGCTGGTTTCCTTTCTCATAGGTTTAATGTGTTAATGCATTATGTTTGGTGAAACAGCAGAGGTAATATGTGGTTTGAATCCTGATTTCAGATAGTTTTACTGAGGGGATCAGATTAAATGATGTCACAGAATTTTTATTAGGAACTGAATATAAAACTATTACAAATATTAAATTTGCAACACAGCTATGTGTAATGATTGCTATATATGTCAAATATAATCTGTTTATGTATGTTAAGCATAACTATTCTTCTTCTTCTTTTGGCTGCTCCCATTAGGGGTCACCACAGCGGATCATCTGTTTCTATTTCTTCCTGTCCTCTGCATCTTGCTCTGTCACACCAACCACCTGCATGTCCTCTCTCACCACATCCATAAACCTTATCTTACGCCTTCCTCTTTTCCTCTTACATGGCAGCTTTATCCTTAGCATCCTTTTCCCAATATACCCAGCATCCCTCCTCAGCACATGTCCAAACCAACGCAATCTCGCCTCTCTGGCTTTGTCTCCAAACTGCACAACCTGGGCTGACCCTCTAATATACTTATTCCTAATCCTGTCCACCCTCGTCACACCCAGTGCAAATCTTAACATCTTTAACTCTGCCACGTCCAGCTCTGGCTTATGCCTTTTTGTCAGTGACACTGTCTCCAACCCATATAACATAGCTGGTCTCACTACCCTCTTGTAGACCTTCCCTTTCAGTCTTACTGGTACTCGTCTGTCACAAATCACTCCTGACACTCTTCTCCACCCACTCCATCCTGCCTGTACTCTCTACTTCACCTCTCTTCCACACTCACCATTACTCTGAACTGTTGATCCCAAGTATTTAAACTCGTCCACCTTCGCCACCTCTACATCCTGCATCCTCACCATTCCTCTATCATCCTTCTAATTCACACATATATATTCTGTCTTAGTCCTGCTGACCTTCATTCCTCTTCTCTCTAGAGCATATCTCCACCTCTCCAGTATCTTCTCCACCTGTTCCCTACTCTCACTACAGATCACAATGTCATCTACAAACATCATAGTCCACGGGGACTCCTGTCTGATCTCATCTGTCAACCTGTCCATCACCATTGCAAATAAGAAAGGGCTCAGAGCTGATCCTTGATGTAATCCCACCTCCACCTTAAATGCATCCATCACTCCCACCGCAGACCTCACCACTGTCACACTACCCTCGTACATATCCTGAACCACTCTTACATACTTCTCTGACACTCCCGACTTCCTCATACAATACCACAACTCCTCTCTAGGCACCCTGTCATATGCTTTTGCTAAGTCCACAAAGACACAGTGCAACTCCTTCTGACCTTCTCTGTACTTCTCCATCAACACTCTCAGAGCAAACATCACATCTGTAGTGCTCTTTCCTGGCATAAAACCATACTGCTGATCACTAATCATCACCTCCCTTCTTAACCTAGCTTCCACTACTCTTTCCCATAACTTCATGCTGTGACTGATCAGTTTAATCCCTCTGTAGTTACTACAGCTCTGCACATCACCCTTATTCTTAAAAATCGGTACCAAAACACTTTTTCTCCATTCCTCAGGCATCCTCTCACTTTCCAAGACTTCATTAAACAATCTAGTTAAAAACTCCACTGCCATTTCACCTAAAGACCTCCATGCTTCCACAGGTTTGCCATCTGGACCAACAACCTTTCCATTCATCATCCTCTTCATAGCTATCCTTACTTCCTCCTTGCTAATCCACTGCACTTCATGATTCACTATCCCCACATTATCCATCCTTCTCTCCCTCTCATTCTCTTCATCCATCAGCCCGTCAAAGTACTCTTTCCATCTGCTCAACACACTCTCCTCGCTTGTGAGTAAGTTTCCCTCATTATCCTTTATCACCCTTACCTGCTGCACATCTTTACTAGCTCGGTCCCACTGTCAAGCCAATTGGTACAGGTCCTTTTCTCCCTCCTTAGTGTCCAACCTTTCATACAACTCTTCATATGCCTTATCCTTAGCCTTCGCCACCTCTCTCTTTGCCATGCATCTCATCTCCTTATACTCCTGTCTACTTTCTTCATCTCTCTGACAATCCCAATTCTTCTTCACCCACCATTTTCTCTGTATACTCTCCTGTACTTCCTCATTCCACCACCAGGTCTCCTTGTCCTCCTTCCTCTTTCCAGATGTCACACCAAGCACCTTTCTAGCCATCTCTCTTACTAGCTCTGATGTAGTCACCCAGCTATTCGGTACTTCTTCACTGCCACCCAGGGCCCTGAACTCCACCTCACAATTATCCTTTTTCAATTTCCACCATTTGATCCTTGGTGCTGCCCTCACACTCCTCCTCCTCTTCTTGATCACCAATGTCATCCTACAAACCACCATCCTATGCTGCCTAACTACACTTTCCCCTGCCACCACTTTACAGTCTCCAATCTCCTTCAGACTGGCCCTTCTACATAAGATATAATCCACCTGTGTGCATCTTCCTCCACTCTTGTATGTCACCCTATGCTCCTCCCTCTTGTTAAAATATGTATTCACCACAGCCATGTCCATCCTTTTCGCAAAATCCACTCCCATCTGACCTTCTGCATTCCTTTGCTTAACACCATACCTACCCATCACTTCCTCATCCCCTCTGTTCCCTTCACCAACATGCCCATTAAAATCTGCTCCAATCACCCCTCTCTCACCCTTGGGTTAAGCGTAACTATGATGATAGTTAATTTAAAGTATACTTGCATAGACATAATCTGCAAAATATTTATTTAAAAAAGTATGTCTCATCACAAATTATTATTATGTGTGTAGGACCGTGTGACATGTAAAGCATGTATGGCACCCTATCACAACATGTTTTACCCAGGTCATGGAACTCCTTGCATATGAAATTTATTTATAGAAAAAAATACTGGCTTTTACATTTAACTTCAGTACCATGACAAGTGAAACTCAAACACACATATAGGCACATCTTAATTAGATCTCCACCCTGGATGGAGTTGTCTCAACCTACAACTTAACAGTATAAGTTCTCCTGTGACATTGACAGTTACTAAGCAATGTTTAAAATTTGAGCCTTCTTTCTACTCATGAGTTCAATTCCCATGTGGTATTATTCAAAGGTTGCATTTTGTATATTCGACCAACCTATTATGTACCAATTCATAGCAGTTTACCTCTAAAGAACAATGATTATAACAAATAACATAAAGCATTTAATAATGTTACAGTGGAATACATGTAAATATGGTGAACATCACACATGGACAAATATCACTACTATATTTTGGACCTCAATTGTATTTTGAAGGAATTACTCCCAATTTATCTGCCAGACCATTTCAGTGCATATGCAGCTGTTGAGGTTCTCCATCATTGCACACAGGCTAGTACATATGAGATTTGAATTGGGAGCTAATTCATACACATAGTTTTAGGTGTCCTTCAGAAAACATGGTAGGCAATGATGAAGGTGATGCTACATTTGGAGCACAAAGGTGATGTGAAGAAGAGTATAGTATCTTTGCGACACTCCTTATAAAGCACTACAGCCTTAGGCTTCTGCAGGGTTATTATACTGGGTCTCAGTACAAGATTGAGGCTTGGAATGGCTCAGTCAAGGCATTCCACACACTGGGGATCAATGTCATCACCATTACAGTCACATGAAAATGCACAAGCAAGAACTCTGGAGCAGATGGGAGGCTAAATGTTGGACTGGAAACGCCCCAAGTTGTTTAAGTATAGTGACCCATTAATAATCAATAATATACTATGGATTGGCCAGGCAATACAGTTATTCATTATGTATCTATTTTTGTTTGTTTTCTGTTCTGTACAGTTGCTGAAGGAATTGCTTAGAATAGAGAAGGCACATCAGGAAAGGTTGCTCACTTCAGAAAAGCACAGTGTAAGTATGGCTCTGGTATTAACACAAGCCAGATAATACTTTTCAGGGCATCAGTCCATATGAGTATGATTAGGTATACCTAACCTTTATAGCAAGCATGCATGCCTGTTCCAGTAGCTCTTGATCATTGCATTAGGCAATGAGTAAATCAATTTAGCTGTGTGTGGGTTCAATTCTCAGCAGCAATTAGTTTGTATTACAGGACAGTATTTAAAATTTATTTATTGAAAATATTAAATAACATTAAACATTCCATTTTTGTAACTGGATGTATTTACTTGGCATGCATATATCTGATATTCCATAGTCAACCAACTGTTTCTGTATTATTTGTAATAGCTCTGAGACTGATGTACTCTATGACACATTAATTCCTTTACATCATACGTGGATGTGGCAAATGATATATATATATATATATATATATATATATATATATATATATATACATATATAAATATATATAGATAAAAAAAACTATTAATCTGACATGGCATTGATGTTATCTGTGTTTTCTCTCCCCGAACATGCCTCTCTTTTTTCTTCTTTGTGAGAACATTGCTGCTGCAACACAAATGACCATTAGCACAGGAAGGTAGAATGATCACTGAGGTTTAGATAGCCATACCTCCACAGGTGGCTACAGTGGCACCACCACCAGCAGCACAGACACCCAGCACATCTGGGTTACAACCTGTCAGTGTTACCTTCCCAACCCCTGCCCTACCTGCTCCACCTGTGTCAGATAGCTCTGCCCTGGCTCTTGGTGCAGTGGTACCCACCTGGAATAGTACTGCAGGTAGTGATTTTGTCACCCATCAGAAGCTGACAGGGCTAGTGCAGGACAACATGGAGTTGGGCCTCAGTGTCAGAATTGTCAGAGTAGAAAAAGTCCTGTGTTGAATTGCAAAGTCGATACCATATCCAGCACTAACCCAGGGATTTTTGACAGGAAACAGTGATGTTAGTTCTGAGGGTGAGGACTAGATTCTCACTGTGTTTAAGCTGGACGTGGATATGACTCTGATATACCCTATGTATCCCCGACCTTTTGTGTCCATCCCCATCACTGTCTGTCTTGTATGACCTGTATGTTTGTACCTGCTACCTAACCTACTTAACCTACTTTACCCTCTTATTCCTAAAAACACTGACCAACAGTCCTCTATCAAAAATAAAAAGGGCACTTGTCCCACAAAAAAAAAAAAAAAAAAAAAAAAATTCACCCCATACATAGCTCTCCACCTTGACTATGTGTCTGCTTGACACACTTGATTTGGTCCAGTTGGACATACAACATTATTTTGTTGTTGTCACCCAGTCCAGATGTGGAGTCTATCCAAATTCATGAAATTCTAGTTACAAGTATACATCTATGTTGAGAAGATGTGGATAGCTATAATACTATCCCACCACCACCCTGTACATTCCTTTATTTATCCCCCTGTGTTGTATCTTCTAATTGCTCCCTATTTTCCCCACTGTCCTATCAACCTCTTTTTCACATTTACTCTGGTCAAAAAATAGAATCATGCACAATACACATGGCCAGAAATGACCCATACAAAAGGCTTCAGTTTTTGTCCTGAGCATGTACATGATGCTTAACATTGCATATTAATAGTGAGTGACTGTAAGTGGGGTTTCACATCCTATGGCAAAAAATGGTGATTTTTTGCAGTTGACCTCACTAGCATAGTTATCTTCATGCAAATGTGCTTAACTCTGCTGTGTTATAGAAATATTGAGTAAAGACATTATTGTGAGACAGTTGCTGTAACATTTTATTAGGCTACTGGATGTAATGTACAGCTTAGGGAATGTTATTATTTTCATTACTGTTATGAAGCCAAATGCCTGCATTCTCCCTTAATTCAATCTGCAGTCACTGTCCCTTCAAATGTGTGATCTTAACTTTATGTGGTGTACTGAGAAATTGCTCAGGTTTTTACACTGTTTTTTTGCATAGTGTCAAGGGTTTGAATCCAGAAGTATGCCAAACATTATTTAATTTTTTGTTGTATATTACTATTGTGTGTGTGTAACTGTTGGCTACATATATTATTAACTGATCATTATCCTGCTTAAGCCTTAATTATGTTTATCTTGTCTTCCCCCTGCTTGCTCCATATTGGAAATACTTTATTATACAGAGCATGACATAATTATTATGATGACAAGCCTAAGAGTAATACACCACAAATATGGCCAGAAATGGCCCATAAATAAAACTCTTTCTATGTCTCTATCCAGGTCTCCTAAACCGTCTCTCTCTACCCACTTCTGTGTCATCAGTCTTCGTCCTCAGCATTTGTGCAATACCTGGCACCTGGAAGCCATACTAACTCACTGCAAATGGCAAAGATGCAGAGTTTTTTTCCTTTGACCACATTAGTCTGCTGTACCTCACACTACTGTGCTTAGTATAACTGTACATTGAAAAGTCAGACTGATAACAGTATGAGGAGACAGTTATTATAATATGTTGAACACACTGCAGAGTTGAATGTATACCATATTCGCTGTTGCACTTGTAACTATTGTTAAGAAGTATGGTGTACAAAACCTCCTTGTTTCATAGTGTTCCCATTGTCCAGGATTCCATCAGCATTAACATGCTAGGTCCCCTTATGTGTTTCATAATCAGACCTAAAGTTTTCATGCCTTCCTAGAAATAAGTGCAAAACATTTGGTGCAATAAATGCATTTGTGTCTTAACAAGCATAGTACAGTAGGCACATCTTAAAAATATTGCTACTATACACACAAATGAGATAGGATGAATTAATATGCATTTCCATGCATGTTCTTACATCTTTTAATTATGACAACTACATGTATGTTATCACAAAGTGATTGTATTACTCAGTGATATTATACAGACACATATGATTACATAAGAAGCAGTACAGCATGCCTTAAATATATGGACAGTCACTAGACATGAAGTATGTACCTGAATTAGTCATGTAATGATGATTCCACTGCAGTTATCATGACAAATGTATAAAACATCACACATGAGACATTGACAGAATATATATCCACTCTGAAATGGATCAGAATCTGAGTTGTTTGTATGCCTACTCTTCTTATTTGCATGATGGTTGGCCTGGAGCATCAGAGACTATTGTTAATTCCCATTCTAAGTTCAACATTTCAGAATATAATTATGCATGCACTCATATTTTGCCATACATCGCACAATTTATTTTGTCAGAAGTGCACTTCAGGAAGCAATTTTGACAAAAAGAAAGTAATACTAGTGGTTTGTATTACTTCTGTATGTTGTAATGTACTAGTCTATTCAGGATATAAGTAGTTAACTGTGATGCTGTTTAAACATTTCATTATATAAAGTTATGTCTGCATGCCAGCACATTTGGACTTGCAAATGATGTACAATGGTGTGGGACCTTTTCAGACATTCCTCCTCAGTGGTATTATTTAGTGCACTGTCTCATTTCTGGGCTGTTTGTATTTATATTGCACATTGTTCTAGAATGAGAAAATATTGAAAATGACATGACAAATGATCACTGTTTAATACATCCATCCTAAGTGTTCTGCTCAAGATGGTTGTATACAATGATTACTCTCTGCAAAGGAGGAATGACTACAGACCCTGGGAACTATCACCCCATTAGCCTGACAAGTCTGATATGCAAAGCTATGGAATGCATCATAATGGACCTAATAAACAAGGATATAGGGAATCTGCAAACTCTGGATCCCACACAGTTTGGTTTTGTGAAGGGTAGATCATGCCTGCTCAACTTGGTCGACTTCTCTGAGTCAGTCACCAGAGCTGTGGATGAAGGCAAGGTGGTTCATACAGTCTACCTTGTTCTGGCCAAGGCTTTTGATATCATTCCCCACTTAGGAATCATAGAAAAACTCACCAAGCTTGGCATCAACCCCTATATCACTAGGTGGGATGCAAACTGACTTACAAATAGAACCTACAGTGTGAAAGTAGCTGACTCCAAGTCAGACTGTCGATTAGTCATGAGTGGTGTCCCACAGGGTTCAGTCCTGGGTCCTCTCCTGTTTGGTATCTACTTCTCTGAAGTCCAGGCCAACACAAAGGAACTCTGGCTGACAACGTTTGCAGATGATTACTAGTTGGGAGCTATTATTAACTCCCCAAGTGATTTTGACATCCTACAGAATGGCCTCACTATGACCAACGACTGGTGTTAGGACCATGGCCTTAAGCTCAATGACAAAAAATGTGTTGTCATCCCGTTTGGGAAAAACCCGATTCCCATGAATTACCATATTGATGGTAGTCCACTGAACACAGAAGGTGTTATAAGAGATCTGGGAAAACAGGTTGACAGCAACCTCTCTTTTGATCACCACATTGCCACTGAGGTCAGAAAGTCCTTCTATGTGGCACATCTCATTAATAAGGGTTTTGCATCCAGGAAGAAAGAGGTCATTGTTTCCCTGTACTCTTCCCTCATTAGGCTAGTCATCGATTTGGCATGTACCTCACCAGACACCTGCAACAACTGGAAAAGTACCTCACAAAGAGGATCCTAGGCCTTAAACACTTGTCCTATATTGACAAATTTAAAAAAACTCCAACTATTCTCTGTCTCATATTGCCTACTTAGAGCCGATCTCTGCTTGACTTACAAAGCCATGTTTGACCCAGCTCTGTTAGAAATTCTACATCTAAAGAAATCCCAATCGCTCCGCACCACACACTTCAGAGACCTCAACCTCATTACCACAATTAAAAGAACATGCTGGAGGGATAGGTTCATAACCCAGAGACTGCCCATGCTATGGAATAGACTTCCCATACATGTCAAACAGAGCACCTCGCTGACCCTCTTCAAGAGAAATCTTGATGAGTGGCTGGAAAATAGAACATTCACACCGGGGATAACACCAGTGGCTCTACTCAACAGAGGCACTGGGAACTAAGGTCGGGTGGCACTATGCTAGGGTAATCATATGGTTAGGCTTGTAAAGGCCCCAGAGCCATTAGCCTAGTACACACCTATGAACCTATGAACACTCAGGAATGCTTGGTTGGCAATTCGCTGTTTTTCAAGTGTGATTGTCATCAATACACCATACTGTGAAGCAGCTACATGCCATTCACACTAACATAATGCAAATAAATAACAGGATGGATAGGTTCACTTAGTAGTATGCAATCACTTGTGATCTACACATTGTTCTAAACCTGGTTGATGCAGTGTAATGTAGAATGTATAACTAAATAGGCAGGTGTTTTGAAAACAGCAGTTACCAGCTAGTGTGTGTGTGTGTGTGTGTGTGTGTGTGTGTGTGTGTGTGTGTGTGTGTGTGTGTGTGTGTGTGTGTGCATGTGCACCTGTGTGTTTGTGTGTGTGTGTGTGTGTGTGTGTGTGTGTGTGTGTGTGTGTGTGTGTGTGTGTGTGTGTGTGTGTGTGTGTGTGTGTGTGTGTGTGTGTGTGTGTGTGTGTGTGTGTGTGTGTGCACATGTGTGCAGCTGTAGTGCTAGGTGGGGCTGGCTTCACTCACCCATCTAATGTGTACACTTCCACTCAGGAGAAGCATTTAAAATGGGAGAGAGCTCCCAATCAATTTCTTGACAACAAATTACAATAAAAAGTCCCTTTTTGAAGTACACAGGGCAAGAGCTTTAGTGTTCATTTATTGTTTTACATGATAGGTGGGGACTACAGCATACTGTTGGTTACAATATATAACTTTCTGGTTGCACATCTGATGTACAATAACTGCAGTACATGTAATATCCCCTAATGCATCTACTTTCCTTGGTGTTATCTCAACTCAGCACTTTAAATAAATTTTACATGTATTACATTTGCTCTAGTTTGTTACACTTTAGCTATGTCCCTCTCACATCCTTTGTCAGCATTTCCATTTTATTATGTACGTGTCCCTAACTGGACAGGATAATTTGTACAGGATCATAGGATCATAGGAGGTTACTAGACTAATGGCTTGTTCCAAAGGTGGGACAATCTCTGTGAGACAAATTTGTACACTAATCTACTTATGTCTAATTACACTTTCCTTATTGAGCTTGTCCTGCCAATTAATTATGTCATTCAAATTGCCCATGTCTAGTACTCTGCTATTCACACGCACTTGCTTACTGGGGTTGTGTATATATACAACCTACTATATATACTGTGTGATTGAGCCTCTGTGCACTTGTTTGTAGGTGCTAGCAGGTATTCTGACCTTGAACAAGTGCTACTGGATGTCTAAGCTTGCTTAGTGGCTTGAATATTGAAAGAGCATCGCTACTCATTGTGCTAACATGAATTCAGCATGTAGGCTTACCGCAATGTGTACAAGCATATTAATGAATCCCTGTGGAGATTTGTATTCTATTACTATGCATAATATGAATATAACCATTAAAGAAAACATTAACAGTTGATTACAGCTGAGGAAGAGATGTCAACAAGGCCAGATGCTATTTAGTGCATGGAGCACAACAATTACACTCTGAAATCTGGAAAATGATAAACGTATTAAATACTTCCCTATCATAAAACATGATCTTAATTGTGTTCACTGGTGCTTAACAAAAGCTTGTTAAGGACACCCTAAATACTGCTAGGATTGGGCCTCCAATTAGGGACTAAATGTAGACAATGCCAGCTGGCAAAGAACAGAGGCAAGAGGGTAAGCAGCTTTTAAAACCTGTTGTAACTTCACTTTGTCATACTACAAAGCAAAAATGTGAGCCAGAACAAAGTACCTAACAGCTTTTAAAATTGATTTTACCTTCTGCCAGAGGAGCAGTTTGTGCTTGTTGAACCTCTCAGCTGTCTCTGATTATACAGTGTGCCCCTGATTTTGCCTCATAGTTTTTTCTTGTCCCTCATTTATTTTGTTTAATTTCTGGTAAATCAGCAAGAATTACAAGGAGTCAGTAAAACCAGGCATTAGAGTTTCATACTTCTTATCGATCAGAAAATGGATATTGATATAAAACATGTCATTCTATTAAATTTTAAGTGAATTAGAGCAATATTTAACAAATGTCCTTTATTTTGATCCTTGCCCCTCCATTATTTTTAGATATCTCCAGAATTATTAAGCAAAGAATTTCAGACGTATGGTGATGCCAGCTGACAGCAGTCAGTAAGTGTTATATCAGCTTTCAAAGATGGTAAACATTTCATACTCATAAATGTTCTCATTTTTTCTGTTACTGGAAGTATGTGGAGCAGATAAAGCTTCATGCACTATAAGAATTATGATTGGAGACTTGATCATAACCCCAATAGTGTGTTCTCAACATTGATGACAAGATTCACCTCTTGACCTTCACTCAAGTTGAATTTCTTGGCATTTATTTTTCGAACACATACAAAGTTGGTTATAACTGGTGACCCAATCATAATTTCTATGTGTTTTGCTATCATTAGATATAAACCAGGATTTTAGGCATATGAGAGTAGATAAACAAAGCTCCAAAGTATATAATGTTGCTGTTATATTAAGAAGGCATATATTTCTTCAAATTCCATTAGGTACTTAATCTACACCAGAAGTATTCCAAAAAGCTGTTGTTCAAATAATTAAAGATTTGTAGTGTGTTAAAATAACTGATAATGAATTAATGGGGTGGTAGACTATGAAGGATGAGAGCATAGAAAGAAACTGATGCAACTGCTGAATATATCAAGAAAGAATACATTTAGATCAATAAATAAACAATCACAGTAACAAGTCTGAAAACATGAGTCCTATTCCAGCATCAGAGGATCTGAAACATGATCCAAAAACGCATCCAAGCAGTTGTACAAGTTCCAAAGCTATTCTAGGAAATATGTAGCATCTTGCAAAGTTTGTATTTAAAGGGTGTGGAATAACTATACTTCCAAGAAGGCTGTAACAGCAAGATTCTGCTTGGGAATGAAACTATAAACAGGAAAAACATTTGTAATATGCAAGAAATGAATTATAGAGGCATTAAAGTACTGTGACGTGAATACGCCAGTTGTATTAATAGGTAGCTACTGGGTTAGCATTCCAGGGAACAACTGAGGTACCTAGATCAGTTTTCTAGTTGACCCAGAGTACTGTCTGCTAGAGTCACATGCTCAGAGTCACATAGCAGGTAATTGAAAGGTGAAAGAATCAAACCCTGGACTATGGGAAGCAGCTTATTTTATTTATTTACTTACTTACTTATTTGCATTTGTTTACCCTGGTTAGTCGACTGAGTCTAAAAAGACATTTTTTCAGCAGAGGCCTAGGAAGAAAGCTTCAGTACAAAAATTAAATTTACCATTAATAGTTACACTTGTTAACAATTATAAAAAAATAGAGTCATGAAAGACTGGGGTGTCTTCTGCCAGTCAAGCAGATGTCAGTCAGAATTGTATAAGAGCTGTGATCCTACATAACACTAGACCAATTTTTTATGGGTCAAAAGCATTAACAGATTCACAAAAGAGATGTACCCAGATAGAAGAGGAACTGCTAACAGTAGTCTATGAATGTGAGAAATTCCAAGATTAAGAGGTTCATGTGAAAAGATGCTGCGAAGTCTTGCAATGCTTATTCTGAAAGTGCTTGTACAAGGCATTTAAAGACTGCAGAGGATGTAACTTAATCTATAGGAGTATGATCTGAAGAGAAATCCAGATCAGGCAAAGATCAACACATACTAAACACATTGGGAGGAACACATCTGAATGAAAAACTGTTAGAAGAATAGTAATAGAGTCTGTGTGTAATGCCATAGTTACAAATGGCAGAAGAAAAAAAAAATAAAATAATTTCATAGGTGTATTAACACTAACTTAAAAAAGCAAGTACCAAAATATACTATGATGAAAAGATGGCCCGAGCAAAAGTTGTCATTATAGAAAATAATTCAGTCTGATTTTTCATTCAGTGAAGAAATAATTTGTGTCAATGGCTTAATATTCAGTACTAACAAAATAATATTTTACAATTAGCCCAGAAAACAAGTGCATGAGAAGATACACGAGACATGTCAGGGAACAAATTGCAAGCGGTATAATGTTTTAGACAGGAGTGAAAACTCAGACATGACAAGTAGTACAGAGTTGTCCCATGTGCAGTATATACCATATTATACAATGACCCCCCCCCATTAATATTCCAAAATGTGCACGCTGATTGGCCAGCGTGCCCATTGTAAATCCCACAATATACCAACGAAAAAGGTCCGGTCGCCCTCTTCTTCCATTCGTGTCCAAAACTTTTTTTTAATTAAAAAAAAAACAAAAAAACGGAGCAATGGAGACTTTCTTTTCTCCATTGCTTATGTTTCAAAACATTGATTTGCTGGGTATGTGTGGGAACACAAGTCCCATATGCATGCGCAGTACATCAACACAAGGAAGCAGTATACCACCACCAGCAGAAGAACAGTAATGCGCCATTATACAAAGACATTATTTAAGAAAAATAAGTATTTTTTTCTTAAATAATGTCATTGTATAATAGCAATAACTGACTCTGTGGTTGTGGTATTTTGAAGATTTACTCATGGTTGGCTTTATTTAATCAGTCGGGCTTCGCGCTCATGATTAAACCACGCCATCTGTGGGTAAATCTTTAATATACCACACCACGCCATCGGTTATTGCTTAAATAACAATTCAGAAGAAGTTCTATCATTTTCATTTGCAGAACATTCTAGGAGAGAAGTGGGTACACATTTGCAGCTGTTCAGATAAGCTTTTTACTTCATGTTACTCCATATTATGAAATAAGTAAAAGATCACTGAAAACTTATCTCTGCCCTAGAATCTTTGGCTGTTGCCTTCCAGGAAATGTATTTGAAACTGCTAAATTCTAACTTTTATTTACAATTACCCCAAAGAAAAATAATAAATAAACAAAGCTATTTAACAAAACTATTTAGCTCTTAAACTTAAACAACACCAAAGTATAAAACCCTTTATTTCTTTCATTTAAAGGTATAGACAACATATAGATACACTATCTACCATTTTTATTTTTACATTTTCTTAAACATTTTTTCAGTTCATACAATGTTTGTTTAGAAATGTTACAATTAGAAACAACTGGTTGATTGGGACAGATATATTTATATCCCTGTATATACACATTTATAAATAAACATTTCACATATTATTCTTTCCTTATTAGATAAATTCATGCTGTCTGATACTGGGAATAGTTCTCCCCTGTCGAACTGCACATAACAAAAGAAACCAAAAACCTACAATACACCTGGCACTTTGAAGAAAAGTCCACAGCAAACACAAAAAAATCGGCCAAGTTACGTCCAAAAGGTTTAATAACATTTCAATAAGATGTAGATGAAAACACAAGTTAAAAACACAAAGCTTTTTGGATTACTCCTACTTCAGAGTGACACTGAGGAAGGAGTAATCTGAAAGCTTTGTGTTTTCAACTTGTGTTTTCATCTACATTTTATTGAAATTTTATTACACCTTTTGGACGTAACTTGGACAACTTTTTTGTGTTAACTGCACATAAACACAAGGCCATTATTTCTTTCACATTCATTTATAGCTTTTATGTTGGATAATATTGTGTATTGCCTCCACTATTGTTTATCCAGAGTCCTTATTATACTTCAAGCCTTTACCAGCAATGTCATATAACAAAGATGCAGACAACAGAACTGGAGTTAAATTGCTGCAGGCATACGTTTGTTGCCAGATCACTTGCCCAATTTTAAATTCAGGAGATGGATGCAAAGGTCAGTACTTCTTAGAGACCTTGCTGTGTATCATTTCCCTAACCCTACAGAGCAGCAGAAATGTCAACAGCTGGCCTTATTCACCATTCCATCAAGGGCCCATTATAATCCATATTGCCATTTCCATACAGTTTACATGTAAGCTGCCTTATGATCTTCTAAAGAAGAGATGGATAATAGGTCCTGCACTCTGCCAAACTACAACCAACTGCACTCTAGCCCAGGGTACCCTCTCTGTGGGAGGGATGGCCAGCTAATAGGTCTCAGACCCTCCCACCACCCTTGCCAACTCTGTCATTTGCCCACATGACTGTCATAGTCTAAAGCTAACCACCAACTCCAGAAGGAAAATAATGAAAAAACCCTGTGGAAATTCCTTCTCAACCTGTAGTGTGATCACCCTTGTATGTCAATGGATTACTCTCCCTATCTTGTCTCATTGCAGTGACCCTGCTAAAGGCAACATGACTGTGAAAGCAAACAGCTTTTTCTCTCCCCTGCTTTTACTAGGAGTTTGACCTGGGCAAGAAACACTGTTCTGAGGATCTTCACTGTGGAAGAGGCTGATCCCAGTGGGATTTGGCCTTTACTCAGCTCTCCCAATGGACCACCTTCTCCTGTCTTTCACACCCTTCTGACCTATTCCTACCTTTTCCTAACCCCATCCCATCATCACCCAAGACTCTTCTACTTGCTATCTCAGCTCAGACAAACTAAGTCTTATGGCTAATTGCTATCCAGTTTGTATTGTCTCATACTGAACAAAGCTGTCCCTTGTCTAACTGCACCAAAGCAGAAGACCATTATTTGCTTTAGTAAAACATTCTGTCAAAACTTGGCATGGGTTTGGAGCCTGTCATAGTACCATAACTTCTCTGCTAAATTTCACCAACATTGTAAACCTAGACATGCAAAACAGTAACCTGGTATCTATCCTGTTCATATATTTACCTAAAGCATTTGACACCATATGCCACTATCATCTTCTTATTAAACTCTTTTCTAGATTTCTCCCAATTCTCTCTCTTGTGGTTCCTTAGCTATAAATGTAGCAGACAGCAAGCAGTTAAATGGCAACATAATCTCTCATCCTTTCAATCAGCTTCTGTCAGTATCTTACATGTTTCCTGTAGCAAGCCCCCATTTTTTCAACATTTTCATAATCTTCATACCGCTATGCACCTTGCTGACAATGCTTAATATACTAATGAAGCCACCCTTATACGTACAAATCCATCTCTATCCACACTACAGAAGATCACCCTAAACTCTTTCTCTGCAGCTGAATCATGGTTAAAAGCTTCCAACTTACTTCTAAACCCCAATAAAATAAAACTGATGCTCTCCACTTCAAAACAGTATCTTAGACAAAACACAACTTCATCCAATAACACCAAAATTGAAACCTAAACCAAGCTACAGGGTTCTATAATTGACAACAAGAATCTCCGATCTGATCAGCACATACTACAAATAATTAAAAAAAATTGCCAGAGACCCAGCTCCCTCTGTAGGACCAAAAAGTACCTTACTGCATACCCCTCAACTTGCATACAAAGAAAATAGGTACAAAGGGCCATTGAAAAGTTAGTACATTCAGCCAAAAACCTGGACATCTAATTAGCATAATATTTGAATACCAGATAGTACATAACTCTTTTTTTTCATCCTGGATGAATGTAGGGTACTACTCAGAAACACGTCTGAAAAACAGACTGACAAAAATGATGGAAACTATAAACACATTGTCAAAGAGACAATATAAAATCTATAGACGTAAAGAACTGTATTTCAAAATTCTACCATGCAAGGTCATTTATTTTTGTTTCTGAAAAAAGGTGATGCAAGTTGTGTGTCCCCTTTCTTTAAATTGCTGGTGCCACTATTATGTTGGTGGTGCAGTCAGGTTTTCTGTGTACTAGACAGCTTCCAAAAGCATGTATGATGAAGAGAATCTTCCATCTCCATTCATTTATAAATTAGTATATCTCAGATAACACTTAAAAAGAAGCTGTCCTTTAACACTGACAGTTAATGAGCAAAGGTTAACATTTTATCCATCTTTCCTCATGGGTTTGACTCCAAGGTATTACTACTCAATGCGACTGATGTGTAAGTTCCAACATCCCAAAATGTCACAGTTCATGCCATTTAACATCCAAACAGCACTGGTTATAACAAACACAATAAAGCATTTCAATATTTAATATTGCAACATGTGTAAAAAGGGGGTGATCATCACACATAAACAAATCTCACTGCCATATGTCACACCTTCATTCATTTTGTATGTAATCATTGCCAATGTCTCCACTAAGTTTTGTTTGTGTTTTTAATTGCACAAGTGGAGCCAACCAGGCTTTGTGTTTTTGCATATTTGTTGTTACATGCAAGATCTGAATTGGGCACCAATTCAGACACTCAGTTCTAGCAGTACATCTATAAGTATGGTTGGTTAAGGTGAGGATGTTTCTCCATTTAGAAAACAAAAGTGGGGTGTTGAGGAGTCTAGAATTTTTGTGGCTCTCCTCATCAAGTGCTAAAGCCATAGATTGCTGCAGGGGATTACACCAGGTGTCTAAACAAAGCTAAAGCTTAGAATAACTTGGCCAAAGCTGTCTCCAGTGTAATCGGCATTCCATGCACTGAGGAACAACCTCATCACCAGTACAGTAACACAATGAGGTGCAAGCATGACCTTTAGAGCCAATGGGCAGAGGAATTTAAGACAGCAAACATCCCTCAGTTGTGCAAGTATACTGACCCATCTCCAGTCAGATACAGCATAGATTAGCCAGCCAATACAATTATTCATTATGCTTTTATATCTTTTTTTCTCTACTGTACAGCTGCAGAAGAGATAGCACAGAATAGTGAGGTGCCTCAGGAGAGGCTGGCTCACCTCAGAGAGGAAAAGGGTAAGTATGCATCAGGTCTGAATTCAAGTCAGAGAATAATTTTCAATCTGTCAGTCCATATCATCTTGGGCAGGCATACTTAAACCTTTATATCAAGCATACATGCCTTTGCTAACTGATTTTGGTAACTGCATCAGGCAATGAGTGCACCAGCTTAACTGTGTCTGGGTTAAATTCCCAGTAGCCACAATTAGCATTTATCAGAGAATATTAACTGCAATACTGAATGACATTAACAATTCAGTGTTGATAACTGCAATTATTAACATGGAAAGCAATTATTAAATGTGGCATGGTCAAATAAATGTTTCCATTTCTCATATAACTCATTACATCCGAGTGACACCTCCAGGTGCATCTGCAGTTAACTCCTACTGCTCCTCTAGGCGTCAAATATTACTTATGCATATTTGCATTAATAATTCCAAACCCGTGCTACATACGTTTACAAATATTTTATCTTGAAGCATACATGATGGCAAACACAATTGTATTGATATTTGACCTCTGTCAATGAGTATTTGTTGGAATTGTAAGGCGATAATTTAATTTTTAAAGGCTCAGGCCACATCCACTAGGAGTTAAAGATACATACTCAAAATAGTTGCACTGGAAGCACTGAGATTGATTTATTTTATGACACACTAAAATGCCTTTACAGCATATCTGGATGTGGCAAAGGTGAACATATTTATGTGTCATGTTTATATATGTATTGAAAAAATAAAATAATGTCACATGCCATTGATCTTATTCTCTCTATTTTGTCTTCCTAACCCTGTGTCTCTCCCTTTTTTTTGCTTTTGACTATCAGCACAGGAAACTAGATTAACCACTGTGGTTCAGCCCATCATACAAAAACAAGTGGCTGCAGTGGCACCACCACATGCAGTGCACACACCCAGCACATCTAGGTCACAACGTCTCAGTGTTGCTTCCACAACTTCGACCCTACCTGCTCCACCTGCCTAAGGTAGTTCTGCCTCAGCTGCTGGTGTAGTGGCACCCTTTAGGAGCTGTACTGGTGGAAGTGGAGAGTATATAACTCATCAGAAGCTGACAGAACTTGTGGAGGACATAATGGAGATGGGCATCAGTGCCCAAATGTGCAGAGTTGAAAAGGTATTGCATGAGACTGCTGAAATGATGCCACGTCCAGTATTGACCCAGGAAACTAACACAGGAAACAGTGATAACAGTTCTGAGGGTGATGACTAGATTCTTATCATGAAAACAAAATAAAGTAATCTGCACCACAGGCAAGAAAAAACCCTGACTATTCAAACTAAAAAAACATATATACTGAATTCAATAAGTTAACCACTTTCATCTGTTCAGTTTCAGACTTCATCAGAACAATATTCAAATGCCTCCAAAACTCTTTTAAAACCATTAACAACCAATCAGAAATACTTCCTTCACAGAAATTGAAACAATTTGCATAAAATCAATTAACACAATTGGAATGTATTCTCTGTATTATGAGCTCAGTTCACTTATTACAAATTGTTAAAATCATACCTGTATCTGTTAAAAACATTTCTTTTATTCAAAATAAATAAAAATGGCTTATAATATAATAACTGAAAGTTAAATAAAAACTTTTAATAAACAAAGGAACAAAATTTATGTGTGTTTGTAGATGTAACCACAAAAGGACTAGTTCTATAATTTGGCAGCCCTCAGTTTAAGAACACTAGAAATGCTTATGTTATCATTTAACACATCAAATCTACCCGTATCTAATCTTAGTTGTGAAAGGAACTCCCTATATTCCAACTTTGCTTCCTAAGGTCCACCCCTGGGATCCTGAACCACATGCTCTAATATAAAAAAGCAGTATTTACTATTGTGACATTCCTTGGAGTGTCTGTAAAGTGCATTGGTGTCTTTACAATGTGTCAAATCATATATATGCTCATAAATGTGCTTCCTTGTGGCCCTTTCTGTCTTTTCAGTATAAAAGCTTATGTAGGAAATGCATTTCACAAGATAGACAACTCCTCTGCTGCCACAGTTAAAATGTCCCTTAGGTTTTATAACAATGTCCTTAGCCTCTAAATAAAACTTGCTAGCATTTAACATATACTGACACTGGTTGCAAAAACCACACTTATGAGTACCAGGTTTCTTAGTGCTAATAGTGTTGGAACTGTTCCATTTGTCAATGTTCTTTAATTTTTTTTTCAAACTCATACCCCTTCTCCTGGCAAAAACAGGTGTATCCAGTATTACCTTTTTAATTTCTGGCATTAACATTAAAACCCTCCAATATTTCTTTATAATGTTCTCCGGATTCTTAGAATTTGAACACAATTTATAAACAAAGGCCACATCCTGTACATTTTCTTCACCAGGTCCATTTACCTGAACTCTTGCTTGTAAGCCTAAATGAGCCTAAAATAGGCCAATAACTGTGTTCATGTTTATTCTTAACCTCCAAAGCAAGTTACTCAATCAATTAATTCTTCTGGATAACACCTTTTAAGGAAAAGATTTTTGATAAAATTAATTTCTTGTTCAAAAACATCTTGCTCTGTGGTCATTCAGGAAGCCCTAATCATTTGCCCTTTAACAATGCCCTTCTTCTGATCAAAACCGTGTTCACTAAGGAAATGCAACAAATAAGAATTAGAAAATGTATCCTTGTGAAAAATCCTCGACTGAAATGTCTTCTCCTTTAAATCTTTGCAAATATATACATCTAAATAATTAATAGCTTCCCTAGAATGAAAATTGGTGCACCTGAAAAAAGGGGTAGTACCTTCAATGTAAACACAATTTTTTTTCAATTCTTCTACCATCACTTTCCAAAATAAACAAATGTCATCCAAAAAATGTGTATAAGTAATGTTCGAAAAACATTCGGAGGACAGCACAAACTTCTGTTCTCAATAATAAAGAACTAAATTATCAAAAAGTAGGGCACAACAAGCGCCCATGATTTTAGAATTTATGGAAATAGTCCTAAAAAATAATTTCATTTACTTTAATGGTGACGATTTCAAGAAAATTCAAGGGATTGTCAGAACTGAAAAAGATTTCCCCCGGATTCATGAAGCTTGTGCCAGGCACAGGCGTAGCGTAGGCGGCATAATGCCAAATATGTCCACCGAGCGATTCAGGTACGAACCAATCCCACGTGCACTACCGGCATACGCCAGAGCTACGCAGCCCTCGGCATAGGTATGCAAATCATCCCATGCGCAGTGTCGCACAATGCTAATGAAGGCATACAGCGATTCACGAAGTGGTGCAGGCGTAGCGCAAGCCCATGGAAATGTAAACCAAAAAACACGGTTTACATTTTCCCAAACAGAACATCGGAGTTATGGAAGTGGACCACACACATGTATTACAAAGTTAACATACGCCAATGAAGAAATACACAGCCAATGGCACAAGAAAAGATGCACAACACCTAAAAAACAACATTTAATGTTGTGTCCACAGTAACGCACAGTACAACCGCAGGGCATGTGTGTGCAAACAGGAATACAAAGGAAATATATAAAAATGGCAGAAAATCGCAATGAAAGACAAATCAGGATTGCACCATAATATGCAATGGTAGGCATGGCACACCACAAACAAGGCGCAAGGGTTGCCAGGGGCCCGCGACAGTGTTCGGCGCTGTAACTATGAATTAGTAGTCAATGCCATGCAAATGAGGCAGGTAATACTGAATCGCAAACGTCCTGCCGGATTAAGGATGTACCTGACGGCGCAGCGCTATAACACCAAGGAGTGTATCAAAGGTGATACATGACATCAGAGGGGTGTGCCACCGTATCAGTAAGCACATTGGAGCAATGCAAATCTGGTCTGGCCATTGCTAAGCAAAGCTGAAGGACAGGGGTGGGGAGGAGGGTATAGAACCATTTAGCTGAGAGCACACATGGTGCCCGAAAGCGCATGTGTACGGGGATGAACTCGTGCCCGAAACCCGGTAAGCAGATGCACCCACCGCGAACAATAGTACAAACAGAAAGGTCATGGGAAGAAAGGAAGGAAATGCCGAAGCAGGGTAATTGGCGTAGTAATGAGCAATTAACACCAATCAACACATGGCGGCCAATCGACGGCAGTAGACAAGCCTGAATGCAGAAACCTGCAAAACAGGATAGGGGAGGCATAGGATTGCGAAGAAAGGTGTGGAGGACCTGAAATGCAAAGATAGGAGAACTGTCATAGCAGAGCAAAGCAAACCCACAGTGGATCGGCAATAGCACAAATTACGCAAGATAAGCCAGGTCTAAGAAAGTACAAATGAAAGCAGGCAGCTGGATGCATGCCAGCAAATGGTAGGTGTAACATGCAGAAATGTAAACGGAAGGGCAGGAGGTAATTCATGGCATCCAAATGTAATGCAACACCAAAGGCAGCACAATAGCGGTTTCATAAATAAAACACAGAAGATACCCTGTAGCCATGATCGTACATACACACACCCTATGATGTCATCAGTGTTAACAGCAGAACAGTATAAAGTGTGAAAGCACCCAACAAACACCTGTGTATTCCCAAACACCGCACCATAGGTGTAAACAGATGGGGAACTTTTAAAATGTACATGTTGGGAGCTGCCATAGCTGTGATTCGTCAGCATGTGTTACAGACCGATGGTGTTGTGGAGGATGATGCTGACAACCACCGTAGGCCTCGGGGGAGGAGAAGGGTGTTCAGACCAAGGGTAACCTACCAGGGGCTACATGATCTGGAGATAGTAGAGCATTACAGGGTGGACAGGGATATCTTACAGCAAATAGAGCTGTGCCGGCCACGCCTGAGAACCAGAAACAACAGAGGGGAACCCATCCCAGTGGACACAAAGGTATGTGTAAGCTTGCGAATACTAGCCACAGGTACCTTTCAAAGGCCAACTGGAGATATAATGGGGATCTCACAGGCATCGGCATCCAGGGTACTACACCAGTTCCTGGATGCCATGTTACCACATGCCAATGAGCATATACACTTCCCCCGAACTCAGGAAGAGTTGGCCAGCAATATGTGTCACTTCCACTGTGTGGCAAACTACCCGGAGGTACTGGGTGCGATACACTGCACGCACATACAAATTAAGTCACCACCCGGTGAGTATGGTAGGCGCTACATAAACCGCAAGGGATTCCACTCCATCAACTGCCAGATCGTGTTTAATGCCCAGGGCATTATCATGGATGTGTGTGCTAGCAGCCCTGGAAGCTACCACAACTCCCATATCTGGCATGCCTCACAGCTGTATCAGGTATTTGTCAAGGGGGACATCCCACAAGGTCACCTTGTGGGGGATGCTGGCTATGCACTGGAGCCATGGATGATGACCCCCATCAGAAATGCACACACACCAATGCAAGAACGCCATAATGAGGCACACGCACAAACCAGAATCATCATAGAGCATGTGTTCGGGATGCTGAAATCATGGTTCCAGTGCTTGGTCACATCTGGTGGAGCCTTGCAGTACTCTCCAGGCACGTGTGCCCACATCTTCATAGTATGTGCCATGCTACATAATATGATCCTGCGGAAACAGCTGCAGCAGGGTCATAATGGGGAAGGGCCTCACAGCCCACCGCAAGTGCCAAGGCCAACACAGGCACAGAGGGATCCAGACCATGGACACACTGTGCCAGCCCCAGTAGGCAGATGGAGGCATGCCCAATATGCCTACGCCTTGGCAAAGAGGGAACGTATAGCACATACCTTGACAGTGTAGGCTCCCACGGACTGACACCCCTCCCGACCTGCACACAGTAACATGGATGGCACACAAACATGACTACCTGTAAATTGTGATGTATAGGTGGCCCACTGTGGAATCCTACATAGGCAGCCCTCAAACATTGTACATGCAACAGGCATGGGAACAAGGAACTGTCAACACCTGAAGAGTAGATGCGCCCATCAGCATCTGTCGGTGCTGTGTGTATAGGTTCCCGGGTACATCAGTAGATACACGCCCGATTGTCAGAGGCAAAACACCAAATGGGGCAAACAGTGACACCCGTCGCCACAACATCGAGTAAGCAACCGTCACGTACTGGAGCAGAGGCAATCACGGGAGCACATATGTGTAAGGACTGTCCTACACACAGTCATCACAGATTACCCTCCGCATTACTGAGGGTCTCCACAAAATGTAATCATGGATGTAGTGTCAAGGCAGGGGATGTACCCATGACAGGCAGTAGTCACCCTGGCATGCTGCATCCACGGTCGTATGAAGGTGTAGCAAATTATCGGGTGTACCTGATTGTGATATACATACCCAGTGCTGGAGTACAGCCAGTAAACATCACATGGACATACCATTAACTGGACCCATCAAGTTGTAAACTAACGGAGTCATCCATGTGAGTGTAGTGTGGAGTAACTGCTGTAGTGTACTGCATATACAAATTTACATAATTCGTGTACAACCCCCAGATGTCCAAGTGGTACATGCAGTGACTGTCGTGCATGTTCCCGGTTCCACATCCCGCAAGGGATGTAACATAATCCCGACAGCACGGGTAATGCAGTCCGGATGCAGGTCATCAGAATATGTGTAGCACACGTTAGCGGGAATAAGCGTTGCCCACGAGCTGGTAAGCGATGTTTAAATACGACTATACGGATATGTGCAAAACAGGGCAAAGTGTCACCGACCACTGTGCAGATCACGGTCAATGATGTACAGAACAGGTGACACCAGCATTAGTCACCCCTGACCAAATAGTGCCTGCTCTGAAGGGTAAAACGACCACTGCCAGGAGTGGAACAGGCAGTCATGTACACAATCACCCAACACTATTGCTAGGCAAGATGTACATACGGTCGGGTTGCCACTGTTCAAATGACCAATGTGGGAAATACACCAGATGTCAGCAGGATGACACACACCCGGCCAGGATGAAAACCAGAACAACAGTGTTTTGCATAGATAAAAAGCTTATAGTTTAGTAATGGTCGCAGGTACGTGTTCCGTGTCCTGTAACATGTAGGTGGGTCAGATACAGAATAAGTGTGTCATGCAACAATGACATAAACTATAGGGAATATGTTTGTCCCAAAGTTGCAGGACATTTGCTATGCTCACAAATATTTCGCAGGACACAACTGCACAAAGAGGGATTGTCCCTCGCAAAGTGGGATGGGAGGTAATCTTAACCTATGGCAGGTGTGTAATGTGACAGGTACAGACACAAACATGTGAAGTCTAGGAAACACAGCATACACTGACAAACACACAATGAAAGGCGTAGCGGGCCTGTCACCACCCCTGTCCGAGATATGTATATATATATATATATATATATATATATATATATATATATATATATATATATATATATCTACATATATATATATATATATATATATATATATCTACACATACATAATACAGATAGAAAGGGCGATAGTGTGATATATGTCGATATACAAGGGGTCACTGGCATCTGCAAATATATAGATAGGTCGACGACATTCTAAACACCTTTGAGGTACAAATAAACAGGATACCGCCAACTATGGAATGTGTCACACACCGACACGCGTAACCAGGAGGATGAAAGACAGAAAGAACACAGTACTGGAACAGTAGAACCACGAGCAATAGGACGATAGTAAGGACATGTAGTCACCGCTGTCGGTGGTGCGGACCACGTGTGATGTAGCCTGTGTATGTGTGTGATGAGGGTGGCATGTGTGTTCCCGTGTGACTAAAGTGTGCTGTGTGTGTCCGCATAGTGTGTCTGTAGGTGGCAACACGGAGGTAGATGACTACGGTAGGTGCGGGTATAGCTTTCCGTAGGCATGCGGTAAACACCTGTCCCACATTGGGAGGGACAGCCCCCCCTGGGCAGGTGTGTCCTGACATGAAACATTAGAAAGGGCAACTGTCCGTGAGTGTAGGACATTAGTATGTCACACATAATATGCAATAGTTGCAGGAAATACTCATGCCTCTATGTAAGAAACGGAAATGTTACATGCAAACTGATAAGTAGTGAAGGACCAAGAACAATAGGTTTGTAATGAGGATAAAAGTATGTGCTATCCTGTGTACTGACCGTGGCCATATGTCAGCCTGTAAACACCACTGTGTGACCTGCAAGTGTCCAACTATGGCCATATGAAAAGGTGGCAAGCCATGTGACAGAGGGTCTGACACCAACACCACTGTAATGACTGCAAATATCTGGGGCAGACATACACGGGATAGCGTTCATTTACAAATATCTCTGCACATATCGCCATATATCCGGAGGTATGGAAGTATCAACCGCACCTGCATACCATATTGAAACCAATTAACAACGGCCCACAGTAAATTCCCATAATAGAAGTCTATTAAGTGATAGCACTGTAATTAGGGAAGGGGCCCACACACATATATATGGACTACATAGAAATGCAAGCCCCACAAAACCGTATATGCTACATTCCGCCTACATCCCCCACACTGTAAACAATAGCAATACAGACCGTAACCACAGCCCAAACATCTAGTTAGTCAATTACATCTGCTGAACCATTGACATACCTTGTGAGAGACATTTAAAGGTGCCATGCAAAATTGTATCCGTTGTATAACGGAACAAACGGCGATGTTACAGGTGTTTGCAATAGTCCTTTATCAGACGGGTGGGATGACAGGTACAGTCACAGGTAGAATCACACACAATCCACGGGGGACATGACCCCAAAATAGACTTGGCTCTACACAAAGCAGTTGCAATTACACACAACAAAACACAATACAGGCTGTCTCCCCGAAGGCAGGGCAAATGGCCAATGCCCAGGTGGAGAATTCAATTATACCCCACTGCTGCCGCGAAATTGGCGAATGGAGTAGCTGCACAGCTGAAGTGCACGTAATTAGTCACACCAGACCACCAATTGGCGGCAGTAAACCACATGTTGCAGGTATAGACGTATATAAGGATGACTTCCCAGATATGCAAACTGTATGCTCATACCGTATAACAGTTGAAAGAGTGATACAGAGGAGCAAGATAGAGACGAAACACCAGAACAATATCAAAGTATGTATAACACTAACTGTATGTATAGTATGTTCTGAATTACGTAATGTCAGTGTATGCATAGCCTGGTTTGCAGTAATTAACAGTGACCACCATGCATAAAGTGGGGAATGATATTTATGTAGTGATGTCTCGCTGATCGTACCAATGCTTGTAGAAGATGTGCGTCCAGCAGTGGGCCACACGGTAAACAGCACAGACACCACAAGGGATGCAACATGACTGCGTTCAACAGAACAATGTCATATGACCCACCGTCAGTGGCAGGGTATGTCCAATAAGTACGTGCCATAGCAGGGGATAGTATATGTAGATATACTGTAACAGTACGCATGTGTATGGGCATATAACATCAATGACATGTCAAAGGTGGACCCTCTGTGCAAGTAATTGTTGAATTATGGGATACCATGTAAAACATGTGTAATGTATAGTACAGTAGATTGATACGTCAGATATGTTACACAGGAGAACAGGCATATGATGCATAACAAAGGTATCATATAGTGATGTGAGTACTATGTAATTAAGATATGTATAAACAGTTATGATGAAATAGCTATGTACTCCACTCTGTGCATTTGCAAAGGACGCAAACATTACTCCCATACTAGAATAGCAGAAAAGATGTGACAGACAAACATGAACATGATTGGCGTGTACAATAACAGTAGACATATGGCCCATAGTCATGGGACATTGTAATAGCATGACAGCCAATCTAACTGGAAAGGCTATACCAGTAACCATGCACAAAGGACATGTAATAGCTGAACAGGTTCATAGTGGTGTACCATACAGTCTGGTAAGTCAATGTATAACAACAACTACAGTGTGCACACCAGTTGCACCTCTCCAGGGTAATGTCCTGTGAACAGAAGAGCCATGTGTAACCTGCATCACTGCACAGTACAGCCACTGCAGTGATCCCTGGTGTACATGTGTCCACCATCCAGCAAGCGAGGTATCACATGAACACTGCTACTGACTGTCCATGCGTGATGTACATAGGAAACATGTCCCAAAGCATGGTGAGTGTCCGGTCTGGGAATGCAACCCCCAAGCACATGCCACACACAGTCGCGTGTGTGCACATATCCATGAGTATCATGGTCATAGTGGCTATTGTGTATGTCGTGTATGCGTAGTATATCCATAAACATATTTGCAGACATGGGCCCTGTCTTTGCAGCAGATATCACCCCTGAGTATGTAGTCTGCAAATGTGTACAGATGTGGTGTCTGTACATAAGCCGCATATGTCACCAGGTGTAGCCCAATAAACATCATGGCGTTTTAATGTTGGGGTATGTAAAGCTGTTGTGTAAGGTACACCCTATGTGGGGTGTTGTACCTATGGATGTGTGTATACGTCCGGTGTTCAGAGGTACAATGGGTGCCTATGTACCAGCTCCACACCCAGGACAGACATGTGTGAACATATAGAAGGATATCCACGCCACAGTGGCAATGTGGTAATCACAGGAGTGTGTGCGACATACATGTATCTTACACACATGTACAATGCAACATGTATGTAGGGGAATAACACCTATGTGATAACCAGTGGGAGGATGGTGTACTGCAAAGGTGATGTTCACACCAAGTGTCATGCAGGTAGAGGCCATGATGTTCATATCGGTATCTGTCACAGTGACACCCGTATGGATGGAGTCTGTATCAGCTGGTGGCACAACAACTGTGCTGGGTATGCAGTGGTCTGTAAAGCTAGGCAGGGAAGTCCCCTCAGTGGTAGCCTGTACCTCAGGGAAGCATATACCGAACATGAGGGCCCCATGACTGAGGGCTGTGGTAAGCCAAGTGTAACTGGATTGCAGTATGTGATTTGGTATGCCACCCTCAGTGTGTGTGTGTCCTGTCCATTATCCACATTGCATAACATCCGGAGACATATGTTGTGATGTGCAGGTGGATGTGCATGTAGTCAATACCAGAATGGAGAACGGTGCTGAATGGCAGTGAGAGGACAATGCAGGCTGTGTGGCCAGCAGTGTCATCATCAACAACTCTGGCAACTGTAGGAAAGGTGTTCAGCAGGTGTAGGAGGCATGCTGTGGCCCCAACAAGACCAACCCAGCTGACATCAAAGGACTGGGGCACAACAGAGACTCGACGAATGATGTCCATGATGATGTGCCCTATAGCCATGCATAACAGACCAGTGAGGTGTGTAGGGCAATAGTCCCAGTCGTGCAGTGTGGCGCCACCTGTGAGGAGTGTTACAGTTGCTGTGTGCCAGTCAGGGGCCACAATGTCTGGTACAAGGCTATTACTGAATATGGAGTCCCAGCGGGGAGAAATGCTGTTCAGAGTTCTGTGGACATCACAGCCTGGGATATTGCAGGGTGACAAGGGGTCTGTGTCCTAGGACATATAGAGTGCAGGTCAGTACTGTGTAGGTGTGACTGCAGGTACACCACAATGTACCTGCAAGGAATGTGACCCTGCAGGGAGTGAGAGGGTGTAATGTTAGCAATGAAGCCATCATACAGGATGTTGCCAACATCACCTGTTACTGTCATGTTCCAGAGTGACAGTTGCATGTGTGAGTAGATGTGGGTATTGCATATGACTACTGACATACCACCAAAATGCCCTGTGGTACATCTCGGAATTTGTCACAGTAATGTGTATGTAGCTAGTTATGGTGTATGTGATATGGGATCCTGTGGCCCTACAGAGGTTGACCAGTGAGTCACCCCACCCATGGGAATGTACACCACTGTGTAACAGCCCCCACCTGTTGTTGTAAAGTATGTCCGTGGGACTGCACTCCCAGAGTGTCGTCTGTATTCTGGTGTGTACCTGCATGGCTCTGTGTAGAATAGCATGAACCACATTGTCATGTACATGCTATTGAAGTGCACTGGGGTATGTCTCAGTGTTTGCATGTGCATTGTCCACCTGCATGTGTGTCACGACAACAACTACCGCTGTCATATGACATCTGTCGTTGGTGTTGTAGTACTCATCTACTGTGTATGCCATGAAGTGTGTGGTGCCGGTATGTGGCTAACAAGGGTGGGTAGCAGATGTTTGGATTCCACCAATGAGGGGACAACTGCAGGTGTCGAACAGCAGTCACATGTTGGTAGTGTCCATGTCAAGGATACTGTTGGTCTTGGAGGTGGTGTATGGGTCGAACCAGCTGAGCGGAGGTTGTGACTCATGCACAGTGTACGCTTAATGTGTCAGTACATGTGCGGCTATCACAGTTAGGTGTGGGTTACTGTCAGTCTCACATTAGTAGCAGCAGTAGTTCTGGACACAGTCATATGCACGTGGAGCACCTGTGATGCATTGTGCGAAGTAACCAGCCGGGATGGGTGTACAACATAGTGGAATATGGGGACACCTCAGCTGTGGGTGTGCCAGTCCAGGTACGTGCCTGAGAGGTATGGTCTATCTCTACCTAGTTATTGCAGATGTGCTCTGCAAAGCCTAGAGGTAGGTCCAGTCACTGCAGAGATATTGCAGTGGTGCAGTATCAGGTGTGCCTTGCCTGCGTGCATCACAGAGGATGATGTCAAGCATTGTGTGACATGACCACATGCTACGCTAGCCTGTTCCCGTTCTGGTGGTGACTGTTATTGGGCACTGTGCAAGACAGGCAGTATAAAAGCAGCAAGAGACCAACATGTGATCCGTACTCCCTGGGCTGACAGGTGCAGGTCAACTGTGCCAAAGCATCATGTTGTTTGGCCGGGTCTGTCAAAGTGGACGTATACTAGATGCCTGTGGAATGACAGCAGAAGCAGGGACAACTGTTGGGAGTGACACAGTCGTTCGTAGTACAGTGGTAACAGGTCGGGATGAAAGCAAAATGCTTCCCAGGGCGTGGACCACACCAGCAGGGCGACAACACTGGTGGGCTATTGCATGTCCCTGCACACATAGTCTGTGCCCTGAGTGACAACGTCTGTCACACAAACATGGAAGGGGAGTCACACCGTACCTGCTGACTTGTGGCATATGTGCATAGGTTATGTTGGAGAACCAGTTACTGGACAGCAGGATGTAAGTGACTATCGCCTTGTGTAGCCTGATGAGTGGAACAGCAGTGTGACTGCCGACAGTCACCTAAGACAGGTGTGTTGAGTATATTCTGACACCCTATTGGCTGTATGTGATGGGCACACATGTCTGTGGGCTATAGGTTGGTGTGGTTGTGTTTGGCGATGTGGGCTGTTGTCGGTGCCCACACAGAGTATGGAGGGGTACTGTACAAGGTGTCTCTGTATGTGTGGCCTGTTGTGGGGATCTTGCGGGACCATGTGATGTGTGGGATGCGTTGCCAATGTTGCACAACCCCACATGACTGTCAGGTGCAGTCAGGGTTGGTGACAGTATAACCCCCAGCAGGGCTGCATATGTGCATCCCCCACAGGCTGTACTGTTGTATGTTGGGAGGTGTGCATTGACTGTTGACATGAGAATAGCTCTATTGCCACATGTACAACATAGTCATCATAGTGACAGGCAATAGCACTGGTACGTGCCAGTTGGACATGCCTGTATATAAGTGGTACATGGCAGGTGGACAGGCTGTAGAAACCACCATGTCGCACGAGGTATGTGAGTGATGTATGTACGACAGCTGTTGTACAGTTATCAAGCTGGAAATGTATGGACAGACAGTGTACCTGTGAGGACTGGTGTGAAATGGGTGCTAAACTAAGCAGTAGCTCATAATGTGCCAAGAAGCTCTGAACAAGTGCTGAGCATGCCCACACATTACAGATAGGGTGTTGAATACTATCAACCCACATGTGTTGACAACAGTCATGATTGGTGGCACCGCACCAGAACACTGCCGGGTATGGTATGCAGGTTCATGAACCATTATCAATGTAGATGTTAGCAGTACAGATGTACAAGACAGTACAGATGTTTGGCTACAGATGCCTGTGTATGTCACATGAGTGTTCTACTAGTGGCCTGTTGACAGACTCACAACTACCAAAGGTGCTACAGTGACATGTGCATATCACACAGTGTCAGCTACAGTAAACCAAGGTTAATGTGTTGTACCCCACCCGCATTGTAGCCCATACCACACAGACAAATGTCAGCCATCTGTGTATGTGATGATGTGAATGGCCATGACCTATGGGCAATTGTTGTCACAGTGTTGTGAACAACATACAGAATGGGCTGTGTGTGATGTGTGTGACATATGTGCACATTCTGGTGGATGATAACAGCAATGACACCAGTAGGGGAATACCCCGTACCCATTAGGAAACACCTAGGCTGTGGTCAACAGTATGGACACTGTGTTAGGGATGGTGTAGTGTAGTACACCTCCCTGAGCTGGAGACATCTCCCTGGCCCTTTAGGTAGTCATCCGAGGTACCCATGACATGACAGGGTGGTATCCATGTGCAGAGAGATAATTGGACAGGCATACACAGCACCTGTGTGACCAATATTGGAATACACATCACCCTCCAGGGGTAGGGCCCATGCGTGGATGGCTGATACCAGCCTCCACAATACTCACCTCCAGTATGCAGCATGCTATCCACCTTGCATACAGACATATGCGACACTATACTGTTAGACATGCTACATGCCCATAGCCTGATCTGAAAGACATACGTCATGGACAACCACTGTCCTACGACTAGGGTGGCCACATGCTGGACAGATCCCTGTGCCATACCTGTGACATACTCCCACCATACCATGCAGCCCTGTCCACATAGCTGCACATATCACCCCTGCCATACATGGTGTGATGGCCGTATGGTAGATGTAGTATCATCTATCTGGATCAGTAATGTGTCACTGATGCCCCTCGTGGTGGCATAATGGGATGTTGGATACAGCAAGGAAACCCAGCCTGTACATGCTATAGCCAATAACCTTACCTGCGAATGACATCCGACTAGCCATTGTCCCATGTCTATCAAATGTGCAACACAGGTGATCCGTGGCAGGATGTTGAACAGCTGTGCATTGTAGATGTATGTACAGGTTTCCATGCGTACTTGGTGCATTGTCACTGCCCAAGTCCAGTAAGGCTGTGTCTGTGTTGATATGTGACATATCCACAGCATCTAGGTCAACAGCATTACCTTGGATACATCAGGCATGGGTAGATAGGTAAGAACACCAGTGCATGCAAACAGACATGTCCACATGGAGACTGACGTCACATGCAGTAGAAACACTAATGAGGTGACACACATATATGGGGATGATATCTAATGCATACTGGGTGTTACATGTGTGGGACACATACATGCCAGTCGTGTTAGTGTCATGTTGATTTGCAAAGATAACTGTGCGAATGTACTAGAATGTATGTGCATCAGTATCACTGTACATGTCTGTAAATGTGACCTGTCACCTTCATCATGTCTTACAGATAATGCCGCGTACACGCCTACCAGCATATAGCCGACAGGAGGATTATGTCGTAATACCATACCTCCATGAGAACTACGAGGCGTTATTTAGCCACGAGCCACAGCATGCACAGCAGCGGGATGACCTGTGGCAAGATCTTCACAGGAGGGTCAACAAAGTGGGCGGCCACAACCGCACCTACCAGCAGGTGCGCAGACACTGCACGGACCTCATACATCATGCAAAACAGCGTGCCACTGCAATCACCAGAGAACAAGGTGGTATGGGTGGTGGGCCACCAACCCAGCCTCCACTCACACACATGGAGGAGCTACTGGCCAGTCTGGGAACACCCTCAGAACAGCCCCCACAAACAGTAGCTGCCGTCGTGGAGGTGGGTGTCTCCCAACCACTGAGCCTGGAGTTGCCTGGTAAGTCAGTACTGAACATATGGCCAGTATATCCCACGTATGTGCATGTGTCAGTGTACATCATGTAATGTAACAACATATGCAAGGTATGTGGACACACATACTTTATGCTACCCTGTGTATTCACCATACCTCCGAACTGTACAGGTAATTGCAGGATGTCCAGATGTCTGCCTCATATTGTCGGTGTGTTCCCCTTAATATCTGTCCCTTTCTGGCAAATAGCTGAGGAATGGAGTCATTAAATGATGACATACAGTTGTGTTTATGACTGCACATTCCGTTGCAAACCCATGTGCATGCAAACCTATTGGTCTATCAAATATACAGGTTAGTAAGAGCAATATGTCACAGTTGTCCCTATATGTCCCCATCATAGTAGGCTTTGTCCACATTTATTGTTCTAAGAGGTTGAGAGGTATGATATGCACACATGTGCTGACTATATGCTATTGTACAGGTGAATGTGTTAACCTGCACTGTGCACCCTGTGGCTGTCATACAGTCATGGATAATGTTCATACTGCTGTGTCACCCTATACAGGTACCTCTGATGTGCCGCACAGACAAGAGTCCATTGCAGGTGAGTCTATCATCAGTATCAGGCATGTCAAAGCATAGATCTATTCACCATGTGGATATACAGGTTGCATCACCCATCATCCACACAGGCCACCCATGTGCAATATATACAACTGAAATGATACACAGACATGAAACTACAGTATTTGTCATTGCTACATGTGTGTCCAGCTGTGCATACAATGGTGAAGGTGTTCTACAATGGAGGCATATATACTATACAGTGGAACAGAATGTGTGGTACACAAACCAGTACCGCACAGTGAGCTGTGATATGGGCAGATCACAGGTGTCACCATTGTGTTATATGCCCCTGCAAAGGTTTCACACATTGTGATGTTCCATCTGACATGTCCGAGACACATAGCGTTTTGGTTGCAATATTGTCACAATTCCCCATAACTCATACCCCACATACCACACATACAGCTGTTGTCTGCGTAGCCCTGTGGATGGTGACATAACCAACATCTATGGGGGTATGTCATATGGGACAACACAGACATGTGTGATAGACGGCCATCACATACATGACCAACACATGTGCATACATGGCCATGAGGGATGGCCAGAGACACGTAGCCACACAGAAGACGGGATGTGGATACACCCTGTCCCACTTTGTCCACACATGGTCCAAGTACAGCCATACTAGACCAATTGTGCAGGTGATGTGGTATGCTGCACATCATAACTGCTTGTGCACAGCTAGTGGAGGTGTCAGTGACATGTACCTTATAAGATGTGTTGAATATGATGTCTGTGTCATAGCATGACGGTAGTCACCTTCACAGATTCCACTGACAGTGACATCAGACCACAGAAACAGTACTTTTCCCCCTGCCGTAGGACATCACTGTTCGTTCTACACCATGTGTGCGTGGTACATCAATGTCATGTGTGAAATGATGACATGACAGGTCCACTATGTGTGGACATGGTTGCCAGGCAGCTAACACTCTGTAGTCATCATGCAGGGGTGTCATCTGTATGTCCTCCAGTGACCTGACACATGACACAGCATGGTTGGGTGTGTATACACCTCAGCATCATAGATCACAATCCACAGGTATGTCATGGGTATGCATGCAGTTCTGGATATGCAATGTGTACATAACATGCACTGTTTAGCAATATAGATGCCTCATGATGCCATGCAATGGCACAGTGTCTGTACATCACACTGTACAGCAATGTAGACGGCCCAGTCCCCTACCATGCCCACGCACATTTGATCAACATGCATTCTATCTATAGGGCATATGGACAACACCGCAATGTGATTCCCAGTACGATGCTGTACATGTGTCACGACACCATTGTGTCAGGCATGCATGCATGTTAATGAGCATGTCAGCAGATTACATGTCAAGGTCATGTCAGCCATGTGTACTGTTATCCTGTTCTGGTCCACATGGTGCATCACGGGGATGCATGCATACTACCATGATCGTGTGAATTGCATGGATAATGATATGACACCTGCCTGCTGTAGTGTGCATTCTAGGGGGTATGCTTACAAACACTATTGATGTCTGAGCTGCATGCTGTCAGCTGTATCACAGGCATGCTGCATGCCATCTGTCATCTCACATGCATAGTGTGTCAATGTGTGTGTCGGTGTGTCAGTGTGTGTGTCTGTGTGTTTGTGTGTGTGTGTCGGTGTGTGTGTGTGTGTGTGTGTGTGTGTGTGTGTGTGTGTCGGTCTGTGTGTGTGTGTTGGTGTATCTATTGTAATGTAGAGTATTTCTTTGCATTCACAGGTGATGTAGGTGCGTTACCCTCCTGTGGTCCATCTGATAGTGTCCCCACAGATGCTAGCAGTGATGAACACATGCACGAGGTACAGGCAGGGATGTCAGGGGCAGAATCTGTGCCAACAATTGCCATCCCAGCTATGTCTCCCTCTTCCCCGCACACAGTTCAGCTGCCAACACATACCGCATCTACAGTTGCCATAGAGGAAGGACAGTCATCGTTTGTTAGCATTGAACAGGAACGTGTGGTGGCTACAGAACGTGTGTCTCCACACCATGGTGGCAGTATATTGACTACAGATGTGCCACACAGGCATGTGGCTGGTGCTGCTCGTAGGAGGACCTCTGGCAGACATGCACCTGCAGGGCATAGTGCAGCAGCTGGGATCACCAGATGCATGTTCCAGACTGTAATGGCGGCATGATCGACACACAGTACAGTCCAAATGGACATGTATTACTAAGCATGTGGCCATGCTCAGTGACACCTTGTGTCGGTGATGTCCTTCTGTGCATGGCCGTTGACATCCTGTATAGCCATGATGGTCATCCAGCCAACAGATGTGCATTTTCAATGTCATGATGGATGCCTACGAAGTACACACTGATCGACTATCTTGAAGGGTGTACTGTCTGTGGGGCGTCCCGTGACTATGTCATATTGTCGTGGTGCACAGTACATCTTACGTTGCCACGATCACACCACTGCCGTGTGTTTGTCTACGTGTACCGTGGGACAGTAATATGTCTGTATGCTTTCAGACTGATCACTCTCTATACAATCCCTGTCGGTGTTCTTGTCAGTGCGGATGATGACACATGCCTAGATGTCTGCCTCTGGGACTGCTGTGCTTAGTAATCTCGGTAGCGAGTTCTGTAAATGCGTCATGCTGTAGTGTGTTAGGGTAGTTAGGTGTATGTTTGACTCCCAGCCCTGCCAAGTGTGTGTGTGTTTGCACACATGCTCCCATCCGCCTGGGGAATCAGTCTTGCTTTTAGATGCCGCACACCACAGCAGTTTCCTACCGATGTCTTTGCCTTTGCGGATGATGATGACATGCACCTAGACGTCTGCCTCTGGGACTGCTGTGCTTAGTAATCTTGGTAGCGCATTCTGTAAATACGTCATGCTGTAGTGTGTTAGGGTAGTTAGATGTATGTTCGACGCCCTGCCAAGTGTGTGTATGTGTGTGTTTCCAGTTGCATGACAACAGAACATTTCTTTTACAGTATTCACTCTCCATAACATATGTGCGGTGTCTTTGCCTTTGATGCTGCTGTCTGCAGGCTAAACATGTGCCTGTGTGAATCATGTGATCCACTGATCACGGTAGCACGTTTTGTAACTGCGTAATGCTGTCGTGTGGTACAGTGCTTACATTTATGTTCTGCTCTCAACCCTGCCACGTGTGTGTGTGTGTGTGTGTGTGTGTGTGTGTGTGTGTGTGTGTGTGTGTGTGTGTGTGCGTGTGTGCGTGTGTATGTATCTATCTACATATATATATATATATATATATATATATATATATATATATATATATATATGTATGTATATAGCTATATATATATATATATATATATATATATAAAATGTATATTGTATATAGATATGTATGTTGGGATTATCACTCTTGACTGTGCTGCATTGTCTGTACGTGAGCACCTTGGATGTATGTACATCTGCTATGGCTCTGTGGTAGTGCACATACTGTGTGCTGTAGTGATCGTGGGTTATACATGTGTAGTGACCGGTTATTGTGTTGCTGGGTATTACACGGGCATTGGAAACAATGTTAGTGCAGCACCTTTGACTGGTCGTATGCAGATCTCGGCAACAGTCAGCAGTGGTTATTACATTGGAGTGTGAGTATGGCTCATATCCGTTTGTAGTAACTGTCAATTCTATGAACCTCAGGTTAACATTACAGACGCATGTTTATCCACAGGTTGTAGTACAGATCCCAGGACTGTATGTGTAGACATTGACAGGTGCAGGACTGGGTTGTGTTGGATGCATGGAGGGTTGTCCATGGCCAGTAATGGGGATCTCTACAGCCTGGCAGGTACGGTCTGTGACTGTCCCACAACCTCCTGTATATGGCTGACACATGCTGTACCTGTGTATATGCAGACACACACACCACAAACAGCTATGGCTATCACATACACACACCCATTGCACTACCATTGGGCCATGCAATAACCGTTGTCCCTCACACACACACATCTACGTGTACATTGGATGGCTCTATGACAGCTCTGGACATGTTAACACCACACCCTGTGCATATGATGTCACCTGTGCCACCACCTGTGATGTGTAACATTGATGCAGGATCTGACTAACCTGGTGCTGCTGCACACGGTGGCTTTATTCCACTGTATTGATGTTAGCATGTTGTTAACACACAGTGTGTTACTTCCAGGTGTACTTCAGCAGGCATGATGCATTGCAGCTATGACCATCACTGTAGCATAGTTTACAGCACTGTTACTTCTGATGATGTATTCTCCATCCATGTGCCATTTCACTGATGTGTGTAGTATTGGCAGCATGTCTGTTTGTGTGTTCAGTATGTGTGTGATGTGTGTAGTACACATGTATACATGCTTACAAACGCATACACGATATTACATGGGCTTGACCATTCGTACACAAGCTTACTCGTTCTTCCACACTCCACACATGCACACGGGCTAACACGCGTGCACACATGCTTACTCAGGCTTACTGGCACGCACGGGCACAGACACACTGTGGGCAGGTTTGCAGGTCATATCGGTGGTATCCATGGTGTACGCCGTCAGTCTCCTGATGTTCCCTAGGATAGCTCATGACACGCCTCTTCCACTGAGTACTGACAGCACACATGTGACACTGCTCCAGTGAGGTTACAGTGTTTTATACATACACACTCATGTTGTCACCTATCTTCTACTCTAATAGTCCCCTTAACCTACACTACACTGTAGAGGCTTGGCCCATATGGCATGACATGTTGTGATTCACTATCCTTAGCCTCACTTGCCTCACATTGCCTACAAATGCTTTGTTACATCTCTGACAGAGCGCTTCCACACATAAGTACCAGTACACAGTAGCCATGTTGTCTCCAGCTTGCCATTCATCTGCATGGTGTACTAACATCTAACTAATCCTACATTTTGTATGTATATTATCCATATGTCTTGTTTTGAAGCGCAGTGTGTTCTCGGGGTGCTGTGCTACGCTTCCACACCAGCGATCGGGGGAGGACAACTACTGGTTCATTGATATCCAATGGACAAAGCTGCCACTGGCCTTGGACTTGGACATTGGCATGCTTCTTTGACTGTATTCATACTGTATTTGCAGCTGTCATTGCTCCATTTAGCAATGTGCAAAACGTTAGTCGCATAACATCCGGGTACATTTCTGCACATAACTCTGCTCTTGCACGAACAGCTTACTGTTTCATGTATCACGTAATTACATCATTTGCATAGCTTACACATACAAATGGGGTATGTTGCAAATCCCAACATTGTCCGTGCAATTTTCGTGTTACGGGCGGTCTTGCACACCCCTATGGGTGTTTGCTGAATAGCCTGGCAGTCATCTTTCCTTGCTGTACTCTCACTCAATCCATACATGCCGGAGGCTTCGTGTATCATGGGCTAGGCTTTGCTGTGTGCTATGTCTATTTGTGGTGCATGCATGGCTGTGGGTATGTCCCACTGTCATCACTGGTAAAGGTGACACCCTGTAGGTACTTCCTGTAGACTGCTGTGTCATTTGACATGTCAGCACATACCTGCGGATGAACTTCCTACTGCAGTGCTTTTCATACCTTCTGAGTTATCTTGCAGTCGATAATGCTGTTTCCTCAGACATGTATCTGTTTCTAATCATACCTATCAACCTCCTAGTGCAAAACATCTGTGCAAAGCCTAACATGATGGGGAGACAGATAGGGGAAGATTCTACATATTGCTCTTACAAACGTAGATAGTTGACAGTATTATAGGTTTTGCATTAGTATGACCTTTCTGAGGGATTTGGGGTCTTAAACACATATGTTTATTATTATTTAATGACGCCAGTTCTCAGGTATTTGGCAGACAGGTACAGACTGTGAGAGGAACACACCACACATATGAGGCATACATCTGCACATTCGTACAGTTGCGAGGTATGTTTCTAATACTGGACATCAATGTTCTTATGCCAATACACACAATACATGGCGCCATCACAGGCCAGTTACCATTACATTCCTATTGCAGGACACACCCACCCACAGGGTTATATTCCTCACACAGGCCAACAGGTGCTTATCCACACTAATTATTCCATCATGTACCTTATGTGTATGCTGGTATTTGCGCTTTCCGTCAGTGGCAGAGCTCACGTACGAGTATGGGGGACTGGACACTGTATCGGTGACACTGCATGACACCCTGAGGGACACGTATTTTGAGTCTATTAATCTTCCACATTGACTTTCACAGGCCATACATTGTAATTCACATTTGTGGACAAACATGGAAGCTAATTCCACCTAATACGCAACTTCTCAGCGCTTCTGTGGATCACTAGTGATATCTGCATTGCTTACTGTATTTATTTCCTTGTTTCACTTGAAAGAAAGTTACTGTTTGTCGTTTTTGCATTTAGTTATTTGTAACACATTGCACTCAAGTTACCTGGCACTTGCTCACTAAAGCAATTATATAAGTCAGCACTAAAAATTAAAAGCACTACACCCTCACTCCCCACTGGCCCTTGTTTTCAATTAAGGATTTCCCAATATTATTCTAGCATGTCCAAAGGTCAGTTGTCAATCTCCTCTCCGGTCCAGCTGGTGAATCTGGGAATCTTGAGGCAATGTTATAACTGCCTCATGTACACAGACAACCCTCTCCTCCTCCCACATAACACAAATACTGGCGAGAGATGCAGCTATTTAGCCAAACTGGAGGCTGAGCTCTCTCAACTCAGGACTGGCAAGACCAGACAGGAGGAGAAGGCAACTACACACACCACAAAACCAGCCTCACATAATGCTACCACTCCACTGAATCAAACACATAAACACACAAAGACATACTGAGGCTCTGAGTAAAATTTACCTAAACAGCAGAGGCCTCCAAAGCAGACACCCAAACAACTGCTACCTCAAGACACCCTACAAGCAACACATAAACCACAAAAGCAGTGTGCAAAGCAGTCACAGCCCTTAAGGCCAAATACAACACCAAACATACTTGTCATAGGTGACTCCATAGTCAGACACACTGACGTCCCACTCACCAGGCTGAACAAGGAGAGGGTCACAGTAAGCTGCCTATCGGGCGCTAGAATCCGCCACATAACACAAGTCACTCCACGGCAAGTACAAATATGACACAGTCATTGTCCATGCTGGTGTGAATGACCTGAGACGTACCTCCCTGGACTACATGAAAAGAGACATAGAGGAGCTCTCTGATTATGTAGCCCAGGCAGGTATGACCCTAACCCTGAGCAGTATCCTTCCTTCACCAAGAATGATGCCACAATATAGAGACAAGATGATCAGCTTTAACAATTGGCTTAATGTCTGGTGTCATTCAAAGGGGATCCAGTGTCTGTCTGCCTGGGATGACATGCTTGACAAGCCATGCTGCAAGGGATGGCTTGCACCTGTCACCCTGGGATTCGGATATTGGCTAAGGCTCTTGCCACCCCATAGTGCATTTTTAGGCAAGGCTCAAATTCTAAACCTACCACCCTAGAAAACAAAAATGGGATGAATCTGAGGGTAATGCTGCTCAATGCCAGAAGTCTAAATCTCAAAATGCACGCACTCGAGGCCCTTCTCAGTATGGAGAACATCGATGTCTGTGCTGTAACTGAAACCTGGTTCAAGGATCCTGAGAGCACCCCGGCACTATTAGGTTTTACCTCATATCATGCCCGCCCCAAAACCCGGACCACACCACAAAAGGAGGGGCTGTATCCATATTCATAAAGGATACCCACACCTCCAGGTTGATGGCAACGCACTAAGCTTCGGAAACCATCCAGGTGCAACTAACCATAGGCAGAACTGCTCTACAAATTGTAGCATGCTACAGGCCACCCTCTCAAACTCAGGAACCCCACACAGCCTTCCTGAAGACACTGGAGGGTATAAATGTATCTCCAAACACCATCATATTGGGTGACTTCAACTACCCGAATATAGACTGGGAACATTACTCAAGCCCTAACTTTCTAGCCCAACGGTTCCTGGAGTTCATAAATTCAAATGCCATGGAACAGCTAGTCACTGTTCCCACGAGAGGAGAAAATATACTAGATCTCATTGTCACAAACATGGGGACAAAATGCTCCACACGAAGTATATCCTCATTGGTGAGATCTGATCATAAACTAATCTCACTGGAAATCCACATCCCGCCCCACCCCAAACAAAAGACCATAGTGAAGAACTTCTCTAAAGCAAACTTCACACTACTCAAGACTGGTGTGGTATCCTTCAAGGCCCCTGAGCCAGAGGAAACCACAACCCAAGCTACGGAAGCCCTTACAAATGCCTTCTATGAACACCTCCAGGACTGCATGGATCAGGCAATCCCAAATAAAACCAAGACTCTTTCCACAAAAGGCAAGCGTCCAGTCTGGTGGACCCCAGCCATTAACAAACTTTACAATAAGAGGAGAAAGCTATTACATGATAGAACAAAATCCATAAAGGGAAGTCACCCCTGATCATTATTAGTAAAAAATATGAGCACTCATAAAATCAACTAAGGCCAATTTTGAGAGAAAAATTGCCATGGATTCAAAGGACAATCATAAGGCCTTTTTCAGCTATGTTAGGAACCTGGGTGGAAACTCCCAGATATGCTCAGAATTAGTCCAAAATGATACAAAAATCACTGAACCCACAGACATTGCCAACATACTGGCAGACAGGTTCAGTGCAAACTTCACCCCTCTCCCCTAAAGGAGAGATAACTATCCCAGCCGAGTGTAGCCTCCCGGACATCTCAAATGCGCAGGTGAAAGCTGCTCTCTCTAAAGCTAAAAACACAGCATCAATGAGACCGGATGGTGTCCCCGGCTGTGTTACATGAGCTAAATGAGGAATTAAACCCGCACATAAGGCAGCTGTTTAATCTCAGCCTTACCACAGGATACGTGCCCAAGGAGTGGCGTGCGGCAACTGTGGTCCCACTCCACAAAGGCGGCACCTCTACAGACCCTGGTAATTACCGCCCCATAAGCTTAACAAGTCTAGTCTGCAAAGCAATGGAGAGGATCATAATGGAGCTCATAAACAAAGATATAGGGGACTTGCAGACATTGGACCCGACCCAGTTTGGCTTTGTCAAGGGAAGATCATGCCTTTTGAACTTGGTGACTTCTTCTTGAAACAGTCACCAAGGCCATTGATGAGGAAAGCCAGTCCATACAGCCTACCTTGACCTTGGAAAGGCTTTTCACACAATACCCCACTCGGGTATTGTAGAAAAACTTACCAGCTTAAATGTAAACCCATATGTCACAAGATGGGTTGCAAACTGGCTTAAGGACAGAACCCACAGGGTTAGAGTTGCTGGCACTGTGTCAGACTCCAAGCCGGTCACAAGTGGTGTCCCACAGGGCTCGGTCCTTGGCCCCCTATTGTTTGGCATCTACTTCTCAGAAGTACAGGCCAACATGGGAGGACTTTGGCTGACAAAGTTTGCAGAAGACTGCAAACTGGGCCATAGTGGAAAGTGCATCGGACACGGATATCCTTCAGAAGGGACTCACGGAAAAAGATAGCTGGTGCCAGAGCCATGGCCTGAAGTTAAACGCCAAAAATGCATAGTCATACCCTTCAGGAAAAACAAGGTAACCCCAAGCTACCATATAGGTGGCAATCCACTAAGCACAGAAGAGGTTATCAGGGACCTGGGGACCCAGGTTGACAGTGGCCTTTCTTTTGACACTCACGTTGCTAAAGTGGTTAGAAAGACCTTCTACATTGCCCACCTGATCATGAAGGGATTCACATCCAGATCTAGTGAGGTCATTGTTCCCCTGTACTCTTCACTTATCAGACCAATGATCGAGTACAATGCCCCATTCGGGATGTATCTCACCCGACATCTGCAGCAATTGGAGAGACCCCAAAAGTTCCTCACCAAAAGGATAAAGGGACTCCAAAATCTGTCATATGCTGCCAGATTGAAGAAACTCCAGCTCTATTCAGTCGCATACCGTCTGCTCAGAGGTGACATGTGCCTGACATACAAGGCCATGTCCAACCCGGAATTAATGGACATGCTCCACCTCAAAAAATCCAAATCCACCAAAACCACTAGAGCAAGCGACTTAAACCTTAGCACGGATATAAATAGGACGTGCTGGAGGGATAGATTTATCACTCAGAGACTCCCTATGCTGTGGAATAAAATCCCGGTCCATGTGAGGCAGAGCACCTCGCTGACTCTGTTCAAGGGAAATCTAGACCTGTGGATGGGAGATCGTAGGTTTACCCCGGGAATCATCTCTGTGTCACTGCTGGACAGAGGCACAACAAACTAATGGGCACAGTATTTTTTCATATAAGGGGTGGCGTAAGCCACAAAAATTTGGGCTAGGCTTATAAATGCCTTAGGGCAGATAGCCTAGTATAAACCTATGAACCTAAACCTATGAACCTATGACTTGTACATGTTTTGTCATTTGTCCTGACGTCTTTCTTCTCACCTGTCCACCTAGTATCACTAGTTCTGTACATTTCATTAGGACAGGTTACCTTCATACCTCTCACCTGTACACATTATGGGTATACGCCCTGGGTTTGACCTATGATTCTGTTACATTTGTCATGATAATGTGCCTTTCTGGTAGATTGCTGGCAAGCCATGATGGACTGTGCGGTTAGGTAATCATGACTGACATTTGTATTTCATGATTACTAACTCTCATAACATTCGTATTCCTGACTATGCAATTATTCTATCAATGTTCTACTTTGTCTGAGGTATATTTAATATACTCCCTATTTGTCTGTCTTGTACTATGCCTTAGTCCAGCTGTCTTATTCTGATATTCTGGCAGGTATGGTTACCATCTTGGTCGTACGCATGTCCGTCCATGATAATCACCTACATGACACTGATATAGGTCCCTACGTCTTCCCCCAATGGTTTACACAATATCCAGTAGATGGGTTGCACCTTTTTGGAGAATATAGGCGTGTGCTATACCCACATAGGTATATTGATCACTCCCATGGGGCGTACCTAATAGATCTGTACCAACCAACACCTTGGCCCAATTCTGCATACCCATGATTCCCATACCTGACACACCTCCAAAGTACCCATTAGACATGTTTAATGTGAGTGATAATAAAGTGTAAGGACACTTCTGAGCACTCCCCACTCTGCGGATATCAGCTCGTACGTCATACATTCAATCGACCCATGTGTTATTACCCTTGCAACTGCTACTGTTGCATGTACACCTATATCGTAGTTGCAGGTGTGACTTCTTTTGCATCAGTGATGGATTGCACTTTATACAGGATCAATTTTTGGGGTCCTGCTAAGGACACCTATATTCATGTTTAATGTGTAGAACTTGCAGGCCCTGTCACACTGGTACTTTCCGGGCAATGGTTTGGAAACCATCGGTGTATTCTCCTTTCATGCATGTCTGTCTGTCTATCCATATTAGCTATACCATGACCTATTTATGTACATGTGTTATATGTACAGGGACATATGTTTGTTGTGTATATATCTATTCATGTATCGTGTGTGTATGGATATATATATGTACATATATACATATGTCTGTACATTCCTCATCTCATAATTTGCTTTGGATTATGTCTGTGGATATATGTGTATATATATCTCCATATCATACCTTTCAACTGTACAGATTTCCGCTGCATATACAGCTGTTTGCCTCCTATCTTTGGTCCGTTTTTCATAACCTTGTGTCTGTCTGGCAAGTTAGTGGCATATCATTAAAGACTGACGTTGGTAAATAATGACAAACATTTCAGGTTACGACTTCATACCCTTCAGAGAATCCATGCTAGTGACACACCTGTTATTCTATCCACTTTCTATGTTTGTTTGGGCAATATCTGGGGATTGTCCCTATTTGTACCAGTTGATGTCATGGCTTTGTCCGATTTTGTACTTTACGGGGTTAACAGGTATGAGCCATGTACATAGAACGTGGGGAAAACACCATTCATTTTCTATTCTGTGAGCAGATTACACTCGCGCAGGTGCACTTGCATATCCTTATTGTGGGTTACATATGTTTCATAGATAATTGTGCTTACATGAACTTTCATAATTCTGACTGTAACAGTTACATATCTGTATTCCAGTTTATGGACTACTGTGAAACACACATTCACCTTTACATATTTATATATGTGTACAGCACGAACGCTTTCATTACACTTTCAAGTTATATGTGCAGTGGCCATAGGTCAACCGGGACTGCATTCACGTTGGCCGGATACCGGAACCACTATTCTATTGGTGTTCTCCCTCATTGATATGCATACCCATAGTACTTAACTACATCAACATACGCCTCACCGCTTCACCTACAACACAGGCATCCATTCTCCTGCTGGGAAAAAGGCGGTACTACATATTACACATTCCCTATTGCCTACTGCTGTGGACTCTGGCTGCATTGTTAATCACTCCGAGGATATGCAGAACACCAAGGTATATAGTCCAGCTACATACAGGTCTTTGATTGTCAGGTGTTTTTGTAGTGATCTGGGTTTAGTCTTGTCTACCTGGTGAACTGAACTTCCCTGGCCGAGGTCAAATGTCAGACGAAGCATATGGACAGGACAGGGATTATCTCACTATTTTGAAGTTTTACCTGTGTTTATAGACACAGGTGTTTGGGCACCTGTCAGCAGCTTATTCTGTTGGCATTACATATTATGGGTGGGGTTGTTACAGTCCATACTCCACGGTGAGGGGTGTTCCCATTCACATTTGACTATTACCTGTATAGAGTCATACGGGGATTATTATTTTTGGACATTAAGTGACTACAGGTATGCAGTTTTACATTACACAAGTGTGAAAGGCTGTTCCTGTAAATATGTACGGACCATACCTCTCAACCTCTTAGAGCACTGAACCTGTGCAAAACCTACATGATGGGGGGACAATTAGGGACACATTTTAACGATTGCTCTTACAAGCTTAGAACGTTGATAGAATGCTAGGTTTTGCATTAGCATAACTTTTCTGCAGGTTGTGGAGTCTTATACTCAGGATATTTCTCATTATTTAGTGACGTCAATCCTCAGCTATTTACCACACTGGTGCAGATTGTCGGAGGCACGCACCAACACTATGGGGCGAACCTGTGGTCATTCTTAGGGTTGCCACCTTTTCGACTGCCCAAAGTGGGACATGTTCTGTAGAGATGTCAGATTTTCCAGGACAAAACATACCTACAGCCGTGCATAGTACAGAACTTTAACCTTTTTTGTACATATAATAGCTTATTCTAGTGACATTTGAATTGCTTATGCTACTTCGCATAACATATTGAGGATTCATATATAAAATAACTGTTTTATGTGACTATTAAAGTAAATTAGGAAATAACATTGTCCTAAACTCTCAGGACATTTGCTATGTCTTGATTTTTTTCACAGGACACAACTGCCTACAGAGGGACTGTTACTTGCAAAGTGGGACAGGTGGTGACCCTAGTCATTCTGCGAATATCCGGACAGTTGAGTGGTATGGCACAGACCTCTGTAAAACGCTGTTGTGTTCTGGCACAGCAGTAGCTCAGCATTAAAGACTGCAGTCGTAATGTGCTGACAGACAGTTGGGTTTCAGACTTCATACTCCAGACACTAATGCCAATGTGCAAACTGTTATTCTATCAAATTCTATGTTTCTAAGAGCTATCTTTACAGATTGTCCCTGTTTTTGGACCTTTGTCTCACTTATATTCACGGCTATGTCCAGATATCTTGCTCACACAGGTTAACAGGTATGGTCAGTCACGACTGCACACAGTCAGTGTCCCTCACACTTGATTAGGGTTGACCTGTTTATGTCAGTGTCTTCCTCACCCTCATGCCGTTTTCCACTTTGCAAATGTGTGCATTATATTCTCCCTCCTATTCGTGTCTGGACACGTGCATCATGGGAAGGTATTTTATCCTGGGTGGTAGGTTATGCATGCCCACTTAGGGCTGGACAGTGTCATGGACCTCCACTGCATGTTCTGACTTGTGTCCAGATATCTACTGGATTGGACATCATGTCGTCATACCCATTCTACTATTTACACAAGTTGGTCATCCCATGAGGGTTATCCCAAAAATTGGACTAGACCAAAACAAGCTAGATAATGAAGATTTTTGTGGCTTCATGAAAATGTGCAGGGGGTTTTACATGCAGGGGATACATGGTTTGCAATCCTGACACTGCCTAGGGTGACAATACCTACTACATACGCATAAGGGTCACTGTGTGTAGCTGTTTCTGCAACAAACCATTGGACCAAATATGGCTGGATTTGGTGGACGTTCTGGTATGGTGGCAGGTTGTGTGTTGTGGAGGGTATGCTGGGTAGGCTATTATGCATCCAGGTGTGTTGCATTTGTTATGGGCAGTTCCATCAGGACCCATCTGTGGGTATGTGACGGTGCCGTATCTATACATTTGTCTCGCATATTTCCATATTCATATGTTTGTGGGATTGTGTTCTACACTATGGCCTGTCTGCTTGTCTTGCAGCTGTTTCTACATGAGGTTGTGTTTCTTTCCACTTCACCTGCTGCCCCCTCATACACCTCCGGTTCACCTTTTCTGCATACGACACAGTATCACCTTTGAGGAATTTACCATTAAACACCCACCCCTCACACACAAATTCCTCACACCCCATAGAGCACTACTTTGGTTGTTGGCCCATGACATGACCAGAGTTACACATTGACTACCCTACATGTGTCGGGTACCTTTATGGTTGTGTGGACTACCCTGCCATGTTTGCTTTCCACATGCTATACCTCACGCACATAGGTACACGCCCATACTTCACTTTCATTACTTGGTTGGTGTATCCGGGTACTACCCGTTTGACTGCGTCACATACACGTTCGGATTATACAGCTGCCTTCCGGATTTTGCCAGCCTGTTCTACTCATTGGTAGGATGGCACCTTTTCCTATGTCCAAGCTATTCCTTACGCATGTCCGACTGTTGTGGACAATGCCTCCCCACAGTCGATGGTTGTGTTTCCACCTTTTCAATTGGCCACAGTGTGACATAGGGTTACCACCTGTCCCACTTTGCGAGGGACAGTCCCTCTTTGGGCAGTTGTGTCCTGACATGTAATTGTAAACATGGCAAATGTCCTGAGATTTTAGGACAAACTTATTTCTTATATTTTATGTGATAGTTGCATTAAACAATTATTCTGTATCTGAAATACCTGACTGTTATGAGAAACAGAATAAGCAACTAAAATGCTACAAGAATACGCTTTTCTGTAGGCAAAACAGTTATGTTCTGTCCTTTGTACTGGCCGTGGGCATGTGTCGGCCTGTAAAATCTGATGTCTGTACCAAACATGTCCCACTTTGGCCATTTGTAAAGGTGGCAACCCTATTGTGACAGTTGCAGTGAACACAGCATATTTTACAGGCCGACATACCCACGGTCAGTTCGGCAGATAGAACTTACAATTCTTGCCTATATCTAAGCTTATTCTTGTAGCATTTTGGTATCTTATTCTGTTTGTTATGACATTTATGTAATATATGTCCAGTGAAATATGTTTAATGCAACTATTGCATGACGTCTATGGAAGAATTATGTCCTATATTCGCTGGACATTTGCCAGTTTTACATGTTTGTGTCAGGACACATCTGCCCACAGAGGGACTGTCGCTCGCAAAGTGGGACAGGTGGTAATCTTGGTCGACAGTACGGATCATACTGTTCCTTTCGAACTACATGTGTCCATATTGTTATGGCTGTTTATATGCTCCTTCTGTTTCGTTTACATGCACGTGCTATTTCCTATCACATTTGGTATGTGAAATACGGACATACCTTTTGTATGTGACTATTACATGGCTTGTGGGATATGATTCAGACATATGGTCACTACATATATCTACATTTTTCCTCATGTATTTTGTTATGGACACATCTGCACAGCTATGTTCCCTCCCTCACATTATGGGTCGGCTGGTGACCCTCTCCGTTGGACTGGACGTACCTACTGGTGGTGCGCTAACATATGATACGTTTCACTTCCACATGGTATAGCTATCAACACTACGTTGGACTACAGGCACACGGTTTTCATGTCATTTGTTCATGGGTAGGTACCCCTTATTCCCTACCGTGCATTTGTGTTTGATTCTTCATTTTCTGTTCACAGGGACTCTGCTTTGCATATGTTTCAGTCTCCACAGACACTGATAGGTACGATTACTATTGCTGGCGGAATATAATATTCAGCAGTTTAGGTTGCTCCACGACAGCTGACATTGACACGTCTCCCTGCACAACTTCGATACGCCCCTTGCACTCGCGCACGTTACTTATGCATGTGGCTGTGGCGGCTGCGCGCCTTCATTAATATGCATATGGCGTGACTACTCCATATATATGCCGCATGGCCGGCGCAAGCCTTATGCCGGACTTGCGCCGAGCTTCATGAATCCCAGGGTTTGCGTTTACATTGAAGGTAAATAATAATACAAGAAACAACAGATTTAATAACACCATAACAGTTTATTACTTTATTGATTGTAATATCTGCAACAATGATCAAGAATTATTATATATTTCTAATTCAAATATCAGTTATGACTGATGCATGGAATTGTCAAAATCTTAAATTCCCCAGCTACACCAAAGTCAAGTGTCAAATGTCAGATAATAACATATGAAGAGTGTTACTTTTACTTTGTAGCACTCTAACATTCAATATTGTTTCAAACACTCAGCATGAAACTCTTCTTGTTGATTTTGTAAATATATCCATGAGAGACCATATTAGAACAGTATGTTCTTACAGAAAACCCTCAATGAACACATTTATTCACTGTGACTGCTTTATTTACCTGAAATGTTATATAACTCACACATGTGTGACTTTGATAGGTAGTTTGAACTACCTCTGGATAAATTGGAAACACTGAGCAGGAATTTTTAGACATTGTTTCTTTTCATAATCTTAAACAAATGCATTTATAGTGTTGCCCTAATAACAGAAAAGTATAAACCTACTTTACAACTACAACGCTTGATTTATTACAAACTGACCATGTTTTAAAATGTAAGTTTTGGTCAGCCATTAAATAATTCAGACCTCTACTGGACAATGTTCAGTATTGTTCACAACAGTGTTAGGAAAGGTCCATAATATCGAAGGTGCATGGTGTCAGAATGTGAGAGAACCTTGAAGTATTTCAAAAAAGAAACATTTTTAATAATCTATGCATAATTTTTCCCACAAAGAATTTGTCAAAGAGTATTCAGAACAATATATAAGACCATGGGGCCTTCCAAAGCAGTCTTCAGGAAACAATAGAAAATTCCAGAAAATATAAGAGTAGAATATGAATGACTTTAGTTCTAAGAGAATTAAATTCAGTTTAATTGAAGAAGTAATTCTAAAGTCACTTAAACTAATAATTAAATCAAGGGAGACCTTCTGAAATAATTTTCTAGTTGGAAAGAATTTTAGCTCTAGTCAGAAAAAGCTCTCATTGTTAAAACAAAAGAATGACTCAATTACCTCAGAAGAAGTATTGCTCGAGAACAGTCTAGAAGCAATCACAGTTTATCCAAATTCTTTCATCATAGAAAAGAATTGGAGAGGCTGGAGGGAGGGTAGGTTATGGAATAGGCAAAAAGTTTTAGTTGTTGAACAGTCCTGATGCATGCAGTATAAATCCTGTTAGTTCTGGTTGCTGGAGATTTGTGATGCAAATATATATAGTAATTTCTTTAGGAATTTGTCTCCCTGTTTGTTTCAGCCTTTGGTTGTGTGACTCATTATATTAAAGATATCTGTCCCGGAAAATGTCCTCAAATGAAAAAGTCTGTAGCTCTGTCATCATTCCCTCCCCTTGGGGTTATAAACCTACCAAGTCTCTAGAGTCACAGGCATACTGTAAACAGATATGACAGCTCATCTGTCACTGCTGAATGAGCCACTCAGAAAATATGACACTTTAGTTGGAAAAAGTGAATGGGCAAAGATATTTTAACTAAAGTGTTTTTGAACTTTCATAAAAGTAGCTCATTTAATCACTGTCTGCAACCAAAGCAAAACATGACTGGTGTAAGTCTATTCAGAAGTGGCAATGAACATAAAAAAATGAAGTCACTATAGAAAACATTTACAGATACTCTGTCCAGAAACTTTAAAAATAAACATCAACTAAGGAACAGACAGAAACACCTGATTGAAATGGAAGAGAAGATTGTCATAGTTTTGAAATGCAGAGTGTGTTATGAAAGAACATTTAACTGAAAAAAGTGCAGCAATCTGCAAAAGGCCATTTTGGAGTAAAGCAAACACCTATAGTAATATTATATTGCAAAAAGACTGAGGTATGGTAAAGCAGTGTTAACATAATGTCCATTACAATGTTATTAATCATAAAAGAAAATTAAGATATCACCCTCATGTTCAGCATTAAGATTAAATGCTGAGTTAGACACAGCTAAAAGTAATAGTGTGTGAGGTGTTAGTCTTCCAGTAACACCAAACAGATCACTTGTCATGTGCTGAGTCACAGGTAAATCAGCAGATTAGATTGGAATAGCATGAAATATGATACCTCTGGATGAGACAGGGAATAAATGTGAGAAGAAAATACAAGCAGTTACCAAATCCTTAGTTCTTAAAAAGGTTGTGCTATTGTACATACTTTTTGATAGCTGAAAGCTTTCATTAAAGAAGGCTAAGAACATAAACTCATGGAAGATGGCTGCCAACATTCTAACCCATCCATCCATCCTACACCCCTTTTCCCATTTTTGCACATGAGGTCAGGGTGTCACTTCAGCAGTGGCAATTATCTCAAGCCAAGGTTTACACAAGCAGGTGGCTAGCCCTACCACAATAGTTCATTCATACACTCACTCACAGCCAATTTAAAGTGTCCAGTCCTCCTACTGCATGTCTTTGGAATGTGGAAGGAAACCAGAGTACACCCATATGGTCACAGGGGGACACATGCAGATTCTGCACAGAAGACACCACAGCCAGTAATTGAACCAGAGAAGTTCTTGCAGAGGTGACAACACTAACCTCTGCACCACTGCAGCTACCCTAACCAGGGGTCAAGAAAGAACTACTGATGTTAAAAGTTAAAATAATGGTCCTTAAGTTGACAGAATGGTGTTATACTGTCATCTTCCTAGGACAGAGAATACATTATGGAAAAAAGAAGACAGCCAAAAAAAAATCATGTCAGTATGCCTGTCTCCATCAAGTTGTTTTTGCTTTCAGCAACTTAAAAATTAGCAACAACTACTTATAGTGCCTTACGAACACAAATAATGTGCAGAATATCAAACGATAAAATGTAAACAAGTACGTTTTCATTTTCTAATTCCACTGGTCTTCCAGCAAGTTGCTAAGGTAGTGCAGTACATGCCATGTAATAGTTTCCAGCATCATTAATATTATGGTTAAAACAGTGACAAGAGAAACACTTCAGATGTGAAATGCAATTATCCATTCCTTTTATAATATCTCATTAAACATATCTCATGAAAAGTGCTACTATCATTAAACTTCTTAATTAAAATAAAGTGAGTGACAAGGGAATGCAATTTGGGTGTGGAATATAATTATCAGCAGCTTTTGTAATATTTCACTAGCTTTAGGCAGGGTGCTGGATGTTTTGTATTTCAAAGAAAGAAATGAAAAGAATTATGGAAAGTCATGTACAGACAAAACCTTTGACTCAGACAAAAGACAATACTGTAGTTATTAAAAAGCAAAGGATTAAAAACAAATCAGAAAATCCAAAAATACAGCATGAGAAACAAGAATCAGAAAAATAACACGAGCTAAGATAAAGGAACTAAAAGGCTAAAACAATAAATCTCCCTTAATATGATGGCAGATTTTTCTTTTCAAAATGACATCCTTATGAAAAGACATCCCATGTCTTTTGTTGTGGTTAAATGGACATTATTTAAATACAGACTGAAGGAGTCATAACCGTATCTACAAGATATGGGACCTGAATTCAGTAAAGTTCCAGTGAGGTGCACATGAGGCGTACGCCTCATGGCAACCATTTCTGATTCAGACACAGTCCTACCACAGTGCTACATATCTTCATGCTGCATCACTGTGGTGGGATGACTTTACAACCATGATAAATGCTAATGAGAACAGCAACAGTCTTCCCTCTCTGCAAAGGTGGGTGATCTACAGACCCTGGGAACTACAGGGCCATAAGTCTCACTAGTCTCATATATAAAACCATGGAAAGAATTATCATGGAAATGTTCAGTAATGACATGGAAAACCCCAAGACACTGGATCCAACCCAATTTGGTTTCCTCAAGGGCAGGCCATGCCTATTCAACCTGTTGGATTTCTTTGAGAAGGTCACCAAAGCAATGGATGAGGGTAAAAATGGTTCCTACCACTACCTACCTTGACCTAGCCAAGACATTTGAAACAATGCCACACTCAGGCATTGTTGACAAACTCAGGAGTTTGGAGATAAACCCTTATGTCACCCAGTGGAGAGATATCTAGCTTACAGACAAGAACTAGGAAGTTAGAATTGGGGCGATTATCTCTACAAAGAGGCCAGTCACAAGTGGAATCCCTCAGGGATCAGTCCTGGGACTGCTCTTTTTTGTCATTTACTTTCCTGAAGTCAAGTCCAATGTCAAGGGCCTCTGGCTAACCAAATTTGCAGACAGTTATAAATTAGGAGCAATCACAGAATCCCCCACCGGCACTTATGTTCTCCAGGAAGGGCTGAAACAGACTCATAACTTGTGTTAAGAGTCATGGACTAAAATTAAATGCCATAAAATGCACAGTAGTGAGGAAATCATTTTATGTTGTGCAACTTATAAACAAAGGTATGGCATCTAGGCCCAAGAAGGTCATTGTTCTACTGTATTTGGTATTCGTCATACCTATCATTGAGTACAATGCCCCATTTGGTATGTACCTAACCAGGCACATCCGGCAACTGGAATATCCACAGAGGTTCCTCACTAAAAGAATACAGGATGTAAGTATCATGTACTCTGCTGACCACCTCAAAGCCCCATCCCTGTTTTCTATTTCTTACAGCAGTTGAGGGAAGATCTATGTCTGATTTACAAGGCATTGTTAGATCCTGCCAAGATTGTCTTCCTACATATCTGCAAAACAACCAGCACCAGAATTACCCCTTATAAAGACTTAAACCTTGATTGTGATATAACTAGTTCCTACTGGAGAGACAGATATAAAGCCCAGAGACTACTCCTTCTCTGGAACAGACTCCCCATCCACATGAAACAGAGTTCCTCCCTAACCCAATTCAAATGTAACTTGGATAATTGGATGGGGAACAGGAAATCCATTCCTGGTTTGGCACTTATATCTCTAATGGACATAGGCAACTGGTACATGGTTCATCTCCCAGACCCCTGCTTGCAAATGTTTCATCTCTAAAGCCCATGCTTACACTTATCAAGGGTACCAGAACTTGTCAGAGATTTGGAATACATGGCTAGGCTTAAAATGGCTCTAGCAGTCATTAGCCTAGTACACACCTATTAACCTATGAATCTATGAGATTTTCTGTGGGAGAGGCAAATTCTTGTTAGTCATGTGCTATTTAAGCCATTTACACAGTATATGATTCTGAGCAGGTTACCATGGCCAATTCTGACAGCTTATTTGAACACAGCATAAAGCTCATGTTCTTCCATCATGGTGAATGTAAATGCCAGGGACTTTAGCAGACAGGCAGTATTAGGAAGTGTACCAAAAACCAAGTGACTCCCAAACCAGAGTAAAAACAAACACAAAGCAAAAGAACACTGAAAGGCAGAGAGCAGAGTGACCAGAAAAATAGTGATTTTTGTAGTGCAGTTACACTTTATTATTAGCTATTCGTCAAGCAGACTTCATCAGAAACATCGAACCATACTAAAACACCAGCTTAAATACTTAAAAAACAATTAAATGATCAATTAGCAAATAAGCAAATTATGCAACCATTAACTCTTAAAACAGAAAAACAATGTAGCAGCTTCCCACTGAGATAAATAATGAAATAAAAAATAGCAAAAATACTGTTCATAGGGGACTTTGTGCTTACTATCTATTGTTCAATTAAATTACATCTTACTGAATATTAAAGGTTGGAAGGTTTGGAGACAAAGCCAGAGAGGCAAGATTACGTTGATTTGGACATGTGCTGAGGAGGGATGCAGAGTATATTGGGAAAAAGATGCTAAGGATGAAGCTGCCAGGTAACAGGAAAAGATGAAGGCCTAAGATAAGGTTTATGGATGTGGTGAGAGAGGATATGCAGGTGGTTGGTGTGACAGAGCAAGATGCAGAGGACAGGAGGAAATGGAAACAGTTGATCTGCTGTGGCGACCCCTAACGGGAGCAGCCGAAAGAAGAAGAAGACTGAATATTAAATGGTTATTTTTTTACCTAGTAGAAAACACTTAATATTGTTGTTGGCAGCCAAATGTATCTGCCACTCAGCTTCCCTTTTTTCTACAACATTTTTAAAATTCCACTCCTTAAATCTACTCTTACACTATCCAATATAGTAAAGGTAAACCTCCTATAGGAAGAACAACTTATTGAATGTTTGTATACAGCATTATTTTCATTTTTAACTTTAATGGCATAAAGATATTCCTGAATTCTCTTTTTTAAACTTCTGGTGGTCATGCCCACATAGAAAGCAGGACAACCTGAACAGAATGCAATATACACCACACCAGAAGTGAGACAAGTAAACCTGCCCAGAACCGATAGAATGTAGTCCAAATGCTCTAAAGCAATATATAGACCCTTGTGGATAAATCTACATGCTTTGCAACTATGACACTTGTACATACCTAAAGGTTTCCGAGTTAAAGGGGGTGGGGTTAACTTGGTGTTATCATGCTCTGATAGTTGTTTAATACTACCATGTTTCCTATACACAAAACTAGGGGAACCAACCTTAGCCAGGTCACCGTTACCTATTATGAGTTTCTAATTAACACTAATCATATGCCTTATAGCTATGTTGTCCACACTCATGTCAAGACAGTATTTGGGACCAAGTTCAGATTTAAACCCATTAAAGGCCATTCAACTTTTACTTTTTTAGTAATAAAACCTTTCAACAGTATAGGGGGAAATTCAACCATCCTTTTAGAATGAATTTCATTTACTAAACTCTCTAATAGTTCAACTGGGTAACCCCTTTCAAGAAATAAATTAGTAATAAACATTATCTCATTTTCAAAATCACTATCCAGGCTAATCATTAGAGACACCCTAATGTACTGATCATGAGGAGTATTCTTTTTAATATGCATAGGATGGCAACTCTTAAAGTGAACATAACTATTACGAAAGTTTTTTTTACGATGTATTAAACTAGTAAATTTATAATTTATAAAATCCCATCTTAATTCTATATCCAGAAAACAAACCCTAGTTCCAGATTCACCTAATGTGAATTTCAAAAAATCAGAACCGTTGTTTAAAGTCTCTAAAAAATTACTTATGTTAAAACCATCTGTCTTGGCTATAAAAAATAAATCTTCTATGAATCACTGATAAAAAACAGTATTTTTATATCAAGGAAACTTGGCTAAGATTTCAGTCTCCCACCAACTTAAAACTAATCTAGCATACACAGAACCCACAGTGACCCCCATATCTACACCTTTTAATTGTTTACAATAGTTGTTATTAAAAATAAAAAAAATATTATCCAACAATGTCTAACAAACCCAAATATATATATACCAATGTTTCCAAGTTCAATAGTCGTAAACTTACTTAAATCATTCTTAATATATTCCACTCCCTCCATGTGCGGGATGTTAGTGAATAATTAAACTACATCAACTGTGAACATAGTGTAACTTTCATCCCTATTTATCCTATCTAAGTGAAATAATCTTATTTGATTTAAAAAATCCCATGAATCTGAAATGTATGAAGGTAATGCCATGGAAAGGAGTTTACACTGGTAGAAAAAACTGCAAAATGTATGGCATTTGTATAGAACTGACCCTAATATGTGACAACAGGCTGGATGCAACAAAAGGAGATTACCAAAAGCAAAATAAATCTTTTTTCTTTGTGCCAGAACATAAACGCAGCTTTGCTCCCTCACCCCCAAATTAACAGTTTCCATTGCAGACCATACCTGTTAACCTCTTACGGCAAGAAATATGGACAAGCCCATAAATAATAGGGGAAAAAGGCCAAAAAATAGAGGTAGGGCCGGATTCCTGAAGGCTTGCACGGAGTCTTAGAGTAGAGTAAGACTCCATGCAGCCATCATGTCTGACGAGCGATCCAGGAACAGCCTGTAGGGGCATGTAAGAGAGCTCCTAAAATGGCTGTTACACAGACAGGGCTGGGATATGCAAATTACCTCAATTGCAAGCGAAAGGCATGCAAATGAGGTAGATTTGTGATTCAGGAAACACGAACCTGTCCGGGTAAGAGCAGTGTTATTTGCAGAAATGTACTCAGTTGACAACTGAGTACCGTTCTGCAAATAGCAAAATGGAGCCGTGACAGCTCCAAATAAAGGTTGCATCCAGTGCAGGAAGCATGCCAATGGCCAAATAAACGGCCATGTGAAATGTTTCCTGATGCAATATGAAAATAATAATATTTTATTTTTTTCGCCGATTTCCGATGTTTAAGCGTAGCGCAGCACCGCGCAAACAGGGTATGCTCTAAAACCCAGAATACTAAAAATTAAAATCCGCAAATGTGGATTTTATTGAAATTGTTAATGTACAATGCAAGGGAATGGCAGGCTGAAGACAACATGGCCACCGAGTAGAGGTTGCTAAGGGGGGAAGCTCAGTCTAAGACATGTAACCAAGCATTAGTAGGCAATCCTATGTAAATGAGCGTTAGGATAGTGAATCGCAAGTTTACATAGCAAATGAGCACAGTCAGTGGAGTGTAGGAGTAGGATATGGGGAGTAACAGAGTAGAAGATAGGTGACATCACGAAGGGAGTATGTATGAAAAAAGTGTAGCTCATTGGAGCAGAGTGGCATGTGTCAACTGTCATTCACACATCATGGAAAGAGGTGTGTCAACAGGTAGGCTAGGGAAAGGCAGGAAATGGAAGGTGTATGCCATGGATAACACCAAAGTTTCTTGATGAGCGGGTATGCACACGTGTGCGCGCGTGTAATCCCGAGTAAAACAGAGTGCGCATGTGTAAGCATGAGTGCACGCGTTTAAGCCGGAGTAAGCATGTATAAGGCTGTTTAAAGAGTTGTAAGCGCGTTTGCACTGGTGTGCATGCGTTTTAACCCGAATAAGCAAGTTTTAGTCCATGTAAGCATGTGTGCATGTGTGTTAGCTGCTGTGTGCGTGTTTGCGCTTATGTGCATGGCACCCCGCCCCCCCGAGGAAACAGAAATAAAAAGGAAACACAACAAATAGTAGGAAGCTACCAGGGAGTACTAGCAGAGCTAGCAGGTGAAAACAATCAGAATCAGGCAATTACACAGGCAGTACACTAGCCCAGCCCAGCCTAGCACTTAAAACTCTGCAAACAACAGTCAATTATGTTTATCACAACAGACACTGCAGTAAACTAATAGAAGTGAAAACTGAAAAACTTTACTGAGAGAAAGAAATGTTAGGGGCTGCCATTGCTGTTATAAGGTGACATATGCAACATGCTGAGGGTGGTGACAATGGAAATGCTCAACAGAGGGGAACCCATCCCAGTGGAAACCAAGGTATGTGTTGGCCTAAGAATATTAGCAACAGGTACCTTCCAGAGACCAACTGGTGATATAATGAGGAAATCACAGGCATCAGCATCCAGGGTACTACACCTGTTCCTGGATGCCATGTCAGCACATGTCGGTGATCATGTATATTTCCCCAATTCCCGTGAGGTATTGGCCAGCAATATGCGTCTCTTCCAGCAAATAGCGGTATACCCTGAGGTAGTGGGTGCAATAGACTGCACGCACATATGCATCAAAGCACCAGCCAGTGAGTGGGGTAGGGTCTACTTCAACAACAAGGGCTTCCCCTCCATCAACTGCCAGGTCGTATGTGATGCCCAGGGCATAATACTGAATGTGTGTGCAGGCTGCCCTGGAAGCTACCATGATTCCCATATCTGGCATCTGACGCAGCTGTGCCAGACATTTGCCAGTGGGGACATCCCACATGGACACCTAGTGGGGGATGCTGGCTATGCACTAGAGCCGTGGCTGATGACACCCACAGAAATGCACACACACCTGAACAGGAACGCCATAATGAGGCACATGCACAAACACGTAATGTAATAGAGCGTGTGTTTAGGCTGCTCAAGTCATGGTTCCAGTGCCTGGACACATCTGGTGGAGCCTTGCAGTACTCACCAACTACATGTACCCAAATTGTCATGGTATGTGCTATGCTACATAATATGATCCTGCAAAAACAGCTGCAGCAAGACCAGCATAGGCCTGGGCCAAACAGCCCCCCACCATTGCCAAGGCCATCACAGGCAGAGCGTGACTCAGAGGAGGAACAACCTGAGCCTGCCCCAGTAGGCAGAAGGAGGCGTGCCCAGTATGCTTTGGCCTTGACAAAGAGGCAACGCATAGCACATACACTGGCTCAGTAGGAACTCTGGAAATGATACCTCTCTCCGACTCACACATATAGTAAAAGGGATGCCTAAGTTGTCACTACCTGCTTTCAAACATGTACAGGGAGTGTAGTATGTGCATCTGACATAGGCAGCCCTGCAGCACCACCTAAGGCATGATTGCCATGTGTTAAGCAATATAAAGCAGTGCTAAACAGCATTTACCACCAAGTAGTAGTTGCAAACAAAATTGCACACACCAACTAGCACAACTGCGGTCAATGTTCAGTAATACTGGGCAATGTCCAGCAATGTTGGTGAATATTGAGCAATGTCGGACAAGCCTAGTCTAAGTAGGGCATAGCTGAACAAAAGCCAACATGCTCATATTTGCTTAACTAGCCCTTAAGCAGTCTGGTCTGCTCAGTATGAAGATATAAAGCAGTGATGGGCCTCGAACCCAGTATACTGTACATTATACCCAAAGTACTGAACCACTAAACCATGACAGTATTTAGCCTGTATGAAGGAATGTTGATAAGTCTATGCAAAGTATTTCATGGAAACCCTGCAGGCACAGCATAATCCTTGTTGAGTTATGACACAAAGGTGAGTCCTGCAGTGAGAACAGAACCTGACTTCCAACACACACAGTATAAATGTTAATATCGGTCATGTTCGCACACATCAACAAATGTAGTGGACCTCAGATAGCAACATACTGAAAGGTCACACTGGGCATGCTCACACACTTGAATAAATGAGACAAATGTCAGGCAACAAAACACGGAATGGCAGAACTGGACATGCTCACACACTTAGGCCATGTCTGAGTACAGCAGTGGGCCATGCATATCTGGCAGTTGCATGTGTTAACCCAGGAACCTGTCACTATACAGCAATCCACCCTGTGCACACAGTTATATGACAACAGACACATCTATAATATAGTGGAACCCTGTCATAATCAAATATGTTCTGCAGATACCGAAGTTGTTCATAGAAACTGGTAAAGCAAAGATGATAAATACCTGCAAACAGTATCAGCAATAAACATTGTGCATCTTGAACATTAGCATAGGTTCAGTGGTCGATACTAGGCTATCTGCCCTAGGGCATGTACAAGCCTAGCCAGAGTGTGTTTGGCATTCGCAACCCTGTCAGATTACTACACTGTGTGTGTGAATAGTAGGTCGCACAAGATAGCTCATGTACGTTTAGGCTAGTGTGCCTCTGTCTAGCAGGGACACAGAAGATATCCCAGGGGTAAACATACGATCACCCATACAGTCATCAAAATGTCTCCTGTAGGTGGTCAGTGGGTGGCTCTGCCTATGTGAAACTGGGATTACATTCTGGAGTGAGTGGAGCCTCTGGGATAATAATCTGTCCCTCCACAATGTCCTATTAACATCTGTGCTGAGGTATACGTCCCTGGAGTGTGTAGCTCCAAGGGAGTCGGATATCCTGAGGTGGAGCATGTCCAGTAATTCTTGGTTGGGTATATCTGTAAACAACAGGCACACATCATATCTCAGTAGGTGGTAAGTGACTGAGTAGAGCTGGAGTTACTGCATCTAAACTGTGCAGGGCATCTGTGTGAGTCCCTAGATCTGCTTGGTGAGGAACTTCCGTGGCCAGTACAGTTGCTGCAGGTGTCGGGTAAGGTACACCCCAAATGTGGCATTGTAACCAAGCATGGATGTGATGAGCATAGGGGCACAATGACCTCACTCGATCTAGATGTGAAACCATATGGGATAAGGTGGCCCACATAGAAGGTGTGTCCAACCACTTTGGCAACGTGAATGTCAAAGCCGACAGTATGGACAAGTCATGTCCCCAAACCCCTAACAACTCCTACCGTATGTAATGGAGTACTACCTATGTGGTAATGTGTGGGCATGTTGTTATTCCCAAAGGGGATGACTATGCAACTAATGGCATTTAGCTGTAGGCCATGGCTCAGGCACCAGTCATCCATCTCTGTGAGACCCTGTTTGAGTATGCATGTGGCAGCTGGAGAGTTGATCATGGCACCCAGTTTGCAGTCAAGTGCAAACATGTTCAGCCATATTCCCCCTGTGGTAGCCTGTACGTCAGACAAATATATACTGAACAAGAGAGGTCCCAGGACCGAGCCGTGTGGGATGCCATGTGTAACTGGTGTATAGTCAGACATGGCACCTGCAATTCTGACCATGTAGGTGCTATCCCTGATCCAGGTATCAATCCATCGTGTGAGATATGTGTCCATATCGACGCTGGTGAGCCTATGCATAATGGCCCAGTGGGTTATTGTGTTGAAGGGTTTTGCAAGGTTCAGGTAGGCTGTGTGGACAGCCGTCCCTATGTTGATGGACCTGTTAGCCATTTAAAGAATACAAACAGGTTCAAGAGGCAAGATCTGCCGACAACAATGCTGAAATGTGTAGGACACAGTGTCTGTAGGTTCCTGATGTCTGTGTGTATGAGTCCCATGACAATACGCTCCATAGCTTTGCAGAACAGGCTACTTAGGCTTATAGGGCAATATTGTCTGTGGTCCGTTGTGGCACCAACTCTGTGGAGTGGGACCACTGTCGCTGTATGCCATTCCTTGGGTACATATCCTATGGTAACTTCGATATTGAACAGTGATGTAATGTGAGGGTTGCGTCTGTCATGATGCTCATGTAAGATGCAGGCTGGGACACCATCTGGTCACATTGATACTGTGATGTACGCTTTGGGGAGGGCAGCACTCACCTGTTACTGTGATGTCAGGGAGGTTATACTCTGTTGGGATGGATAGTTGCTCCTTAGGGGGGATGGGTGGGAGACATCTGCACTGAACCTGTTTGCCAGGATGTTGGCAATGCCAGTGGGTTCAGGGTAGGTTTAGTCAGTATGCAGTAACTCACAGCATATCAGTGAGTATCCACCCAGGTTCCTGACATAACTGAAGAAGGCTGTGTGATAGTCCTACATGTCTGTTGCAATTGTCTGGTAGAAGCGGCCCCTAGAAAAGTTCATGAGTGATTGTAGCTGTCTGCTAGTACAGATCACAGATGCCTTCCCAGTCTGGGATTGTGCTCTATCATGTAGTAGCTTCCTCCTGATGTTGTACAGCTTATTAATGGCTGGGATCTACCAGACAGGTCCCCTGCCATTGGAGTAGTGAGTCCTGTTGTTATTTGGGATAGCACAATCCATGTAGTCCACTAGGTGTCCATAGAATGTGTATGTAAAGGATGCAGCAGTGTGAGCCATATTTGCCACTGTCTCAGGGTCTCTGAAGGATACCACCTTGCTTCGGTGAAGTGAGACGTTGGCTCATGAGAAGTTCACCAAGATTACCCAGGATGGGTGTGAGGAGGGTATATGTATGTCCAGTGAGATACATGTATGTTCTGACCTTACCAATGAGGGGTATATTGCTGGTCTGGAATATAGAGTCCCCATGTTGGTGATGATCAGGTCCAATATGTATTCCCCCTTGTGGCTGTGCTGACTGGTTGTGCCATAGCATATGAGTCTACAAATTGTAGCGACTGTTGAGTGAGGATGTTAGGGCTTGAGTAGTATCCCCAGTCAATATTTGTGTATATGAAGTCACACAATATAATGGTGTTTGTGGAGACCTTCATATTCTCCATAGTTCCCACGAAAGCCGAGTGTGGTTCCTGAGTTTTGGAGTGTGTTCTGTAGCAGGCAACAAACTGAAAGGCAGTATTGCACAATGGTAGTTGTATATGTATTGGTCTGTGATGCTTTGTGCAGTGCTACTAACCCAGAGGTGTGTGTATCTGTGATGTATATGGATACTCCCCCCAGTTGTGTTGTCTGTTCCAAGTCTTGTTGTCAGACAGCATGATATGGAACATAACCTGGTAGTCTGGTGTGCATAAGTGAGCCTGAACCAGGTGTCTGTCAGTGCACAGATATCGCTATCCTCCATACTGAGGAGAGTCCTGAGTGGCTGCAATATGAGGCTAACACAACTGTTGTTGAGGAGCATTACCCTTAGTTTCATTTAACCTGTAATGTCTATGGAGGTGGGTTTGTCTTCTGAGCCCTGCTTAAAAAAGGCACTATGGTGGTAGCAAGAGCCTTAGCCAGCATTCCAAAGTCCAAGGGTGACAGGTGCAAGCTGTCCATAATGAAGCTACATGGCATGTTGAGCATAGGCTGACAGACACTGTATCCCCTATGAATTAAACAAATTTGTTAGGCAACTGTTAAATGTGATATGTGTGTCCGTATACTGTGACATCATAATTGGTGGGTGTAAGATGCTAGATAAGGTCAGGGTCATACTGGCCTGGGCTACATGATCAGAGTGTTCCTCCATGTATCATGTCATGTGGTCCAGGGAGTAACGTCTGAGGTTATACACACCAGCATGGACAATGATGGTGCCAGTCCTGTACTTGCTTTGGAGTGACCTGACTGCCTGTGTTATGCGGCAGATCCTGGCACCCAACAGACAGCCCAAAGTGACTATTCCCTTGTTAGGGCTGGTGAGTGGTACGTCAGTGTGTCTGACAATAAGTGTCGCCTATTACAAGTGTATTAGGTGTGTTGTTTAGCCCGAAGGGCAGTGACTGTGTGGCACACTGACATTGTGAACTATGTGATATGTGGGTACTTTAGTGGGGTAGCAGGTGTGTGTGTGTCTACTTTGGAGGTCTCTGCTGCTTAGGTAGAGTACATTTACAGCACCCGAGTATGTCTATGTGTGATAATGTGGTTTGAGTGCTGCTGCTAGAGGATATGTGAGACTGATATGTGGTATGTGTGGTTACCTTCACCACCTGATAGACTGTGCCAGTCATGGGTTGAGAGAGTTCAGCACCCTGTATGTCTATATAGGTGCATCTCACACATATATCTGAGTTTGTCGGGAGGAGGAGAGGGTTGTCTGTGTACATGAGGCAGATGTGACATTGTGTCAATATTACAATATCCACCAGCTGGACTGAAGAGTACACATGAAACCAACCCCTGGACATGCCAGGATAATATCATGACATACTCTGTAGCCTGATCACAAAGGATCAGTAGGGTGTTAAGCATGTAAAAGAGTATAACAGGGATTAGTGCTCATGTTCGTTGGTGTTTTGTAAAGAGTAGCTGAGAAGGAGTCCAGACTGAATCATGACACCTCCTTCAGCTATGTCATAAATAGCAATGTACACACATATATGTCCTGAGTCAGGGCCAACTGTACCTGAGTGACAATGCCGACATCATGACAGACAGGCCCATATGTACATACCCATCTCCCACTGACAATAGTCCATATCATCATACCAGGAGACATCACATGTAGAATGGATGAGCAGCTACCCCCACTGCCAAAAGCATGGCAGCAAGTGGAATACATTGATTCCCAATATGTGTCATGCACAAACTACAGAACAAACAGATCATGCACCTGAACAGTCAGCTGAGCCTCACCCCCTACACAGGATGTGGAACCGTTGAATGTGTCTCAGCTACATATGGCACTCCCCACAAGTGTTGGTGCACAACACACCATGGGAAGTCAAGTCTAGTATGCCTTTGAAGTCTGATCTGCAAGGTCATGGAGTCCATCATGGTTGCAGTCATAAACAGAGCTATTGGAAGCTGACATACACACAACCCTACCAACTGTGGTATGTTCATGTGCGGATCATGGTTCCCAAACATGCTAGACTGTTTGCAAGGCAGCCACCCAGGACATACATCAATGAACACATCTACACATGTGTCACATAGACTTTGAATAGCCCTTTATCAACATCCCAGACGAATGTAGTATCCACAAAACCAACAAGCTGTCCATAAATATGTGTTGACATATGACGGAATGTAAATGTGTCCACAGATAGATCACACAAGGTAAGGATTCTGAGGTCTTGTTCAAGCTGTTGACACCTGCTGACCCACATGGACCATTCCTGGAATGGCATAAAACAAAGTGTACACACATCACCATGTCCAGTCTGATGATGTCACCATCCTATAAATACAGCAGGAGAAGAAAAAACAGCCAGTAAAGCAAATAGTGCGCCATGTTAATGTGTCTCTTTCTAGTATCATAGCATAGTTAGGTAGGGGTTTGAATCCTGCAAACAGTGAGTGTGGGGGTGTGTGTATGTGTGCAGTTTCCCTTGAGAGGTGTTCCCTTTTTGGAGACTGGGAAAACTCACTAAAAGAGGTACATTCCTCTTTGGAAAGTCTGATGATGTCATCATCCTACAAATACAGGAGGAGAAAGAAAACCAGCCAGTAAAGCAAATAGCATGCCATGTTAATGCGTCTCTTTCTAGTGTCATAACATAGATAGGTAGGGGTTTGAATCCTACAAGCAGTGTGTGTGGGGTGTGTGTGTGTATGTTTGCAGTTTCCATTGAGAGGTGTTCCCTTTTTGGAGACTGGGAAAACTCACTAAAAGAGGTACATTTCCTCTTTGGAAAGACTGATGATGTCACCATCCTACAAATACAGCCGGAGAAGGGAAACCAGCCAGTAAAGCAAATAGCATGCCATGTTAATGCGTTTCTTTCTAGTATCATAACATCATAAGGTAGGGGTTTAAATCCTGCAAACAGTGTGTGTGTATGTGTGCAATTGTCTTTGAAAGGAGTGCCCTTTTTGGAGACTGGGAAAACACACTAAAAAAGGTACATTCCTCTTTGGAAAGACTGATGATATCACCATCCTACAAATACAGCCAGAGAAGGGAAACCATCCAGTAAAGCAGATAGTGCGCTGTGTTAATGCATCGCTCTCTAATATCATAACATATCTAGGTAGGGGTTTGAATCCTGCAAATGGTGACTGTGTGTGTATCAATGCGGTGTGGGTTTTGCTTTTACTATGGTATGACATAGTATGATTACAACAGTAAGTGCATTGCACATATCAGGTATCTGCGTGGCAAATATATATGTGTACATGTCCCCTCAATCAGTACATAGGTGTGAAGCCTGCATACTTCATGAATGCATTTGTTTCCATTGACAGGTTGTGCCGCTGCTTCTCAGATCATAGGTCACATATGTATGTATGTGACAAGGCCATCCACTGTCGTGTTCTGTGGCCAAGGTCATCTGTGGCACACACACTCATGACAGTTACTTAAGAGTAGTGTGAGTGAGGGTATATGCCTGGGGTATATGTCAGACATGGTCATACACAACAAAGACTGCCAAGAATGGACAGTCTTTATAGGTGTATGACTGCCTTGTGGATATGCATTCAGGCCTCTAATGTGTTATGTGATATACCTTGGGACTCCACAATACCTATGGATATGTGGATACCAAGGGACACATGACATAACAAGAGGCTGTATGTACACATTGGTACCCAACATACATGTTGAGGGCTACCACCTGTGTGATACTGACGGGATAGTATGTATAGTACATGAGGATGACTATGCCATAGCTGGCTTACTGCTATACAGCATGTATCAGACAACAGGTACCTGTCTGTATGATACCCTTGTGTAGGATATGCGTCCCATCCAGGGAATGCATTGTAGGCCAATCCATGCAATTCCAGATTTGGATGGACACATCCCTAGTGTGTCTGCATGTACCTAAGGGGGCTATATGCCAAACAGGTGTGGTCACAGTAATGGGTGGTAGTCATTACCATTGGTTAGTGTTATAGTGTAGCACCGGAAGGATCCAATTGTTACTGGGTTCCCTACTACTGTGTGTCATTTGTCAGGACATCATCCAATGATTGCTTATAGTCATGCTGTTGAGGTTGTGTATACTACCAGACCACAAATCATTGACAGATATTAACGGTATCACCCACAGCATAGTGTCAACCCATGTCATACACATGTCTACCCATGTTAGTACATAACTGTAGTAGAATGCATACTGGCCATTGAAAGATGCTATAAGATGTTAACAATGTGTACAACAGGATATGCCACATGTCCCATGTGTCCACTATGCATGTACATCCAGACAATGCGCACCCACCATGTTCACAGATGTACACTTGCTAATCTGTACTGCACACATCACACATGTACTGTCCACTCACTAACACATGCTGGCAACACATTACACTTCAGCCAAGTGGCACATGGGTGGACAATACATACTCAGACCTAACAGTGGTGTAAACAATGCTACATTGACAATCAGGGCTTTGATGCATAATGTCTGCTCAGATATACCTACAAGGATGTCATTACACTTCCTTGTTGACAACTTGCTATTATTGCTACACTGCTATAGTGTCACCCTGTACATCAGCACCATGTTAGCCTGTCCCTCCGTCAATGATGCAGATGACAGGAGGCGACACAGGTATCATCATATGCACAGGGCGTTTTGTTGTTTGTCACAGCCTGACATTAACCCATCCAATTGACATGTCTGTGTGTGTGTGTGAGGGACAACAGTACAGCATGGGCCAATGTTGATGTAATGTGTGTGTGTATGTGTGAGCCCTAGTTGTTTGGTTAATGTGTGTGTGTCTGCATGCACACAGCTCCACCATGTGACTGCCATATACGGTAGTTTGTGGGACAGCCACAGACTGTACCTGCTAGGCTGTACAGATCACTGTCTCCGGCCACGGTCACAGTACCTGTGCCTGGCAGGGGTGCTACAGACAGTATCGGGTACCAACCCTGACTGGGTACTGTCATTAGAGGCAGAGGTATGACGACTGGACCCATGTCCCTGCTGGGACTGGCCAGAGCCATGTGCACGTGGTCTACTGGGACGGTCAATGGACAGGCCAGCCCCAGCATTGCTGGGGCTGGTACTGCCACTACGGGAGCGGCTGTGAACTGTGGGCCATCCACGACCACTGCCAGCTTGTTGCTGTTGCTGGCATGCGTCCGCGTCAACGTCTCAACCGTCCCGCACAGTCCTGGCTCATGGAACATATGTTGTGGAGGGCATCTAATGTCTCCCCCCAATGTCTATCAACGATCTCGGTGTAAGTCGGATGGCACCGGCAAGGTCACAGATGCTGTCATTGATAGCGGTGTAATGTGCCCTCTGCGCCCTAAGTCCCTGCCTGGTGTACCATTCCATACGTGCCTGAGCCTGCATTACAGCCCAGAACATACTGGTCATCGTAAGACCTGTGAGGGTACACCTGCCAGAGGCAATATGACCAGTGGTGCTCCCCCGAGAACCCCTGGACCTCCACCTATGTGGTACCGTTCTGGGTCTATGGCTATGGCTGCTGTGAGGGGATGCAAGTGCCATGGATACCACACTCTCCTGGTCAATGCCAACTGTATGCTGTCCCTCCCCTATGGCCATTGTTGGTGAGGGATGTATTGACAGTATGAGTGTGCGCATAGATGGGGTTGAATGCTGTGTACTGTCGATTGGCGGACCAACGACAGACCCTGTCAAATCTTCCTGTGCCAAAATACATGTGTCATCATCACCACTATTCATGGCAGTGGCTTCAGGTTGCCTGCTGCTTTCGCCAACCCCTAACTCAGCACCTGTGAGAGGAAGACAGGAAACACACTTTACGGTCTGCACATGCACACATGCACACATGCACACATGCACACATGCACACATGCACACATGGACACATGCACACATGAACACATGCACACATGCACACATGAACACATGCACACATGCACACATGCACACATGAACACTAATACACACCTCACTACAACACATACACACACATAACAGCAATCCAACACATACTCTATAGTGGGTGAAGGTGGGTGTCAGTATCACAAGGTAGACAGTCACCACACACATGTCAGCATGCAGAATATATGTTGCACAAGACCATGCAGTGCAAGTGTAGATGCCCCTATTAAATGGCAGTATGCATGGCTTTGATGCAACTGTGTAGTTGTTCAGTGATTGGCTACACCCTGGAACACAATGTGTACATGGACACAACATTGCTGCGCAGGTATTATCAGCTCTGCAATGCCCTATGCACCATCACTCACAAGTATACATGCCATGGCTGCATGTGTTATCTATGTGACACATAGATATCCATGTCTGAGTGCAGTGTCTGTGTCCATAGCAGATAATAGTGGGCACGGGTGTAGCACATGCATGCTATGTACACACACGGGATGTGCGGTGCATGTTGACGTGAAGGAATCCCAATGCTCGACATGGCCAGTGTACAGTGGTTATGGTGAGTGTGGGACATATTGCAGATATGTGGGTGCCAGACATGGCATGGCATGCTACACGACTGCAACATTAAATACCACACATACCCAATGTGTGTCAAGTGACCTATACACGCACTAGCATTCCAGGACATATATGTGACACTTTGTGTGGATGGTGACTGCTGTGCATATTGTGTATACTGGCATATGTAAGCACACAGACAACATGCTATGCATATTATGTATAGGTGCATATGTTTGCACACACACAACACTGAGGTGCAAAGCAATGACTGCTATGAGTAGTACTGTGGTCACTGTAACTGGATGGGGTGTAGTACCCTGTGCCATCATCAACATGCATCTTGTGGTCACTCACAGCTACTAATGTGTGCAAGACCACTGCCTAGCATGCTGTACCTGAACTGCAGTGCCGTGGCTATGTTCACAATTACACAGCCACCTTGTACATGGGTGTGTGAGGTGCCCAATAGGGAGAATTGCCTAACATGACTGTGTTATGTGTTGCAGAGTGTTGCACAGCCCCATGATAGGCCACTACCCCTGAGGTACATCATGTGTGTGTGCATGAAATGTGGGATACTGAAGTGTGACCTTACAGTGGGTATGTGGTAATGCCAAATGTAGCATGTTTTTGTGTACTATGTATGATAAACGTGTTCTGTTGTGTACAGCTGTAGCAACTATGCATATCCAATGTGCAGTACAGTGTTGCCACAATTGTGTATGCTGCACTGTGCATTGCATGTGATTGAGGCAGCTACTGACTTTACTGAGATGATTGATGTCTCACAGCAAACATGCACAGCATGCATTATGCGTAGGTGTGTTACGTGTACATGGCCTACACCTCACCTATGACATGCACATTTCATTACCAATATTAAAGTGTTAACACACTCACCAGTATGTATTGTCTGCCCTGCTGTCACACCAGAGGGACCTAGAAAAATATGACACAGTTTGTCAGTGGCCACAACTGTGGCATTGCTACTGTGAGTGTGCTAAACGACAGTGGAACAACAGTCAACAGTCACAGGTGTACGGCTACTATTCCAAATATCAGTATTGCACACGTTAGGCAGCACAACTGCTAAACACACAGTACACATCTCACATATGCATATTCTAACAATACAGGTAACGGTAGTCTACAGCTAGGGCGTATTACCTGCCCGCTCCATGTCATCCTGCTGGGTGGCTACGGCCTCCATGATGACACATGTGTGACACTGTTGCTGCTGTAGGGCAGGAGCCACCATGCTTAGGAGCAGCTCCTCCACTCTGGTGAGGGAGGGATGTATGGCCACCCCACCACCTGTGGCAAGCTGTTGCCTATGGATATCAGACGCACGCCGCTGAACATGTCTAATTAAATCACTGCAGTGATGGCGTACCTGCTCATATTTCCGGTTTTGCATGCCTATGTCATTTACCCGGTGAACAAGGTCTTGCCACAGTGCAGTACGGTCATGCTGGTGCTGGCTGGCCCTGAAAAAAAGCAGGTTATAGTGCTGCACCAGGCTGTTCAGAATTTACTGCTCCTCCGTAGCTGAATACGATGGATTACGTTGATGAGCCATAACCATGGAAGACAATTGAACGATATGTGTGAGCATGTCATGTGGCACACTTAACAGTATGACGTACAGATATCACTTAACTGCCATATATAGCATCTATCTGTCTATCAGAGGATACACACATTCAATACCATATATCAGTGCTCAGCCCACAACTGGCTGACAGTGCCTGCAACACTCCATATAACACACCAGTATACACCAGTAGTCAGCACACTGTTTGGGATACAATGCACAACCTTGCCCCGGGGGTATATATCAAGCTAATGCATGAAGAAATATGTCATCCAATGCAATGAATGTCATGTACATTTACAGTATTACCGGTAAACCATCCTAGTCTTTGATGCCATACCCCTACCTAACATATGTGCACGGTTGTTAATATACCTGGCATACTGCTGTAACAGAGTATACATGTTGCTAGGTACACACACATACCCTGTAACACACATGTCATTGCGGGCGTGGTACAGGCATCATTAAACACACATCAGACATACGTACAACACACAGATGTATGCCGACACAGATGAGCATTACCTGTGTACCTTATAGTACTGTGTGCCCCTACTTACAGATACCTATGCCTGTGGTATGTAATCTGTGCAGACTACAGGAAACACACAAGACAGTGTTACCAGGGACTGTGAACATACACCATACTGTGCTGTTTAGGCCTACAGCTTCAGGTAGTACAACAGTTCATATGTGAGCTGGAGTCACCAGCAGTACCACTTACTGAGCATACATGTATTGCTTCAGCCTACATTGGGACACCACAGTCGTACACAAGGAACTACGTCACAACATATGCCATCCTACTATGTCTGCATCCCAATAACTGACACATCTTTCTCCGGCCTCACACCTAGGACACGAACTACCATGACAGACACAACCTCACACTAAGCTATCACACCTTTACAAACCTTGCACACAGTCACTGTCACACTCATTCCACCTCACTTAGCAGGTATTGCACTGAGTACATGTGTGTGTGTGCATTGTGTCATATGTAGGTAATACGCTAGGGCCTAGAGCAGCCTAGCCATATGCTACCCTGGCCTTTGACACACATGTAATGTGATTTCACTTGCTCCTGTCAACCAGATACACAGAGGTGACTCCCAGGGCATATTACCTATCTCCAAAACAATCATCAGGGGTATGTATGACATCTGCTAATGAGGAGCCTTGTTTGTTCATGCTGGGTGGTTTAGTCCAGAGTATGGCATATTTGTGGATAGGAACCTGTACCTCCAGCATGTGCTGTTTAGTGAGGTGACAAGGATTAAGGCCCTAGGTCATGTAGCCCGGAGGGATTGTGAGGTGTTGTCATGGTGGTTGGCCGACTGCTATGGGTGTGACATACCTCTGTATGTCTGGCAGTGGTAACCTCTGAGTGGGCGGTATGCAACGCACTCTAGCTGTGGTTTGTGAGTCATTCTGCATAGGGCATGTGTTTGAGGGCAGTATTACTCTTTGTTAGGTATGTCTGTGGCCTTTCCACTTGCTGTAATTGTCATGTGAGGTACATACCACATGGGGCATTGTGATGAGTAGAGGGGAACACCCTAGATGACACACCTTTTGTGATGACACGTACCATGTAGACAGATTACATTACTACTGTTGTCACTGTGATTATCAAAGGGGAGCCTACCGTCCACTGTGTCCCGTGTTCTCTTCTGACACCATCAGTGTTAGGCAGGCTACCACATATGTGGCAGTTACTGCATAAGGTGTTTTGGAATGGGGTATGGCACTGCGGTATCAACACTGGTGTTCAGTCCATGCCTTGGACAACAGGCACCTGTTGCAGTACATATGACCCCGTGTCTCCCTCACTCTCTCTCTTATATATATATATATATATATATATATATATATGTATATATATATATATATATATACACACACATACATACATATATGCATATCTATCCATATCTATCCGTATCTATCCATATCTATCCATATCTATACATATCTATACATATCCATACATATCCATACATATCTATATATATCTATATATATCTATATATATATCTACATATATCCATATATATCTATATATACCTTTATATATCCATATATATCGATATATATCTATATTTATCCATATATATCCATATATATTTAAATATATCCATATATACATACATGTAAACATCCATTGCTGTACATATAGCTGCACATATAGGCACATACATTGCCCACCTTTCATGATGTCAATTATGCAACAGTTGTGAGACATATGGTTATGTAATACTATTGCACAATGTTGTGCAGAATGCATTCTGCTGTCTTCAGGCCGTATAGCTGTTGCAGGCCTCACTGCCTGTAGCTCAGTCCCACAGCGTTTAACACCACATGACATATACCGGCACTGCTTGCTTTCTGCAATGCCACACATTACAACCTACATACATATGTGCACATAGCAGCCTTCAACAACATACTTATGTCCAGCCTTCACTAACAGTTGCAGTATGTCCCTTGCCCTATGCAAATGTGCATGTACATATAGATACGGACTGCTGCCACATATGGATGATTCACAGTATGTAGAGTACCCTTCAGACACATCTTTCGGATGTCACCAAATACATATCTGTTACATACCTTACCTTTGTATTCCTCACCTCCGTCTGTTGTAGGTGTTGTTTTTTTTTATTTTTTATTTATTTTTTTTGGTTTTGTTTCCTCTGTGTGTTGCTTTTTGTTTTCAGCGTCTGACTCCTTCTGCCTGTTTGTATCTGTCTGTCTCTGTCTGTCTCTCTCGCTCATGCTCTCCCTCTCTCTTTCCCAGTTGTTGCAATGATATTATTGCATGTGTGGACAGCAGATACAGGCTGCTTTTCTAGGTATCTGCACATATGCATGTGATGGCCTCTGCACCAATTGGTGCCCACCATTTAGTAATTGCATGCAGCCTGCTGTGTGGTAATTGCAGTTCTCACTGTGATTTCAGGACACTGCTATAAAATGATAGGTTGGTTAGGCATAGCCCTTTCAGTTTTGCAAGGTGGGGACCATGCTTATTTGCTGTGGACACTGTTGTCTCAGTCAGAAGGTTGGTATATGTCTCATATCTGAAGCTGGGTTGTAGCCAGTGAAATGCATGTTGTACTGAAACCTGACTGTTGCTTCTTCCAGTACACTCATCTCAGTGTGTAAGTTTACTCACACCTCCTAATGCTAACACTGGATACATGGGAGTATGTACTTTCTTTTCGAATTAGAGAATTAACTGGCATACAACAGCAGTTATTGCAATGTATTCCTATGGCTTTCCTATTTTCCCTTTACATTCACTCATTGTAATGCATGTTATATTTCTTTCAGCACCAAGTTATTGTATATCTGCTGTGGTGTAGTGGTACTTTATACAGACTGGTGAGTCCAAGGTCCCAGGTTCGAGACTGACAAGGTTTTTTATTTTGCTGCTGAGCAGTACAAGGGCCTTGTCATACAGAGTGACTAAGGCACTTTTAAGCAGTTGTAAGCGGGTTTGCGCGGGTTTGGGAAACGCTTAGCAATGCTAAGCTAAGCTTAGCTTAGCTTATTTTATTTTAGCAATACTAAGCCAAGCTTGGCTTAGCTTATCATATCTTAGCAATGCTAAGCTAAGCGCACACATGCGCACACTGGTGCAAACCCGCTTACTACTGTTTACAAGTGCTCACTCCTGCTAACCCCTGCGATCATTTCTTTGACAGAAAAGTAAATGGGGAGATAGGAATGTGGTGATAAAGGGTGCACAAAGAGGGGAGAGACAGTAGGGAAACCAGCTTGGGATGTACAGGATGGGTGTGGAGAGGGTCCATAGCTGCCCATTTCTTTACCAGCAACAGCTGTGCATATGCAATACATTAGAAGGGATATTTGAAACCTTCCACCCCTGAGAGAGGGGTGAGGACAACTAAGTGTGTTGTACTACCAATTATGAATATCAGGCACATGCACTGTTTGTGAACTGCTACACTGTCATTAGTGCGTTACTCACTTCTGAACAGTTTGTGGTTTGTTTGTGTTGACATTAGCACAGTCTGCTCAGGACAACTGGACATATTTCACTACTGTGTATGCCTACCTACATCCTTGGTTGTGCCTGACTAGAAGGGTATATAGTACCTTTGGGTAGGGGTGCAGAAGTGCAGAGTGCATTATTTATTATCGTGTGATGTTTATCTTACTGAACATGCAGAGTTGCTGTGTACCTGTAAGTCTATAAAGGCTAGTAGTCTGTCTGAGTAGCTCCCACCTGTGGACATGTCCAGTTGGTAGACAGAGGTCAGCCTAGTATTCTTTGACTGTGCACCACAGCAGTCTTTTCAGCACCTGAACAATGGCATTGTCACAGGTGGTTGCTAGCAGTACATGGCTACATCCTTTGATATTTCTGTGTTGTACTTCTACATAAGGGCATGCTTCTGGGATTCATTCTACAGCTATTTGCAGAGTGTGTAACTGCAGACAAGCTGATATGCCTGTGTGTTTCTGACTCTTCCAGGCCTCAGATACTCTCACATATATATTTGAACAGCCTGAGGGAAAGGTACATATAACTGGGATACACCTGTGATATATTTCAGACATTTTGCAGTTCAGACTTTGGGGGATTCAGAGCATATGTATTACTACACCTTTTCTGACGTGCAAGCAGTGTCTACTCTCACTTATTGACATTTGTCATTAAGTGAGATTCCCCACCTTTCTGCCTACTTCACAGGGAGTCAGAGGGGCACAGCTAACATTTGTTTACAAATCAGGGTCATCACTGTAGAGCAGTCACTGTTGGGAGGTCTGGCCTGTGACCTATGCAAATATGCCAGTGTTTATCCTGCTCTGATACTATGTGGGGTTTGTAAGGTGCTATTGAAACATTATTCCCTACTAGCATGGCTGATTCTCTTTTCGCAGTCATGTCATGCAATTCCACAACACCTGCTGGTTAAGGCCCACAGAACAAGATTTGTGTTATGCCATTCCTATTTTCCTTTTACATTCACTCATGGTAATGCATGATATATTGCTTTCAGCACTAAGTTATTGTATATCTGCTGTGGTGTAGTGGTACTTCATGCAGACTGGTGAGTCCAAGGTCCCGGGTTCGAGACTGACAAGGGTATTTTATTTTGCTGCTGAGCAGTACAAGGGCCTTGTCATACAGAGTGACTAAGGCACTTTTAAGCAGTTGTAAGTGGGTTTGCGTGGGTTTACATGACGCTTAGCAATGCTTAGCTAAGCGCACACAAGCTCACACTCGCGCACCCCCGCTAACTACTGCTTAAAAGTGCTTACTCCCGCTAACCCCCGCGCTAATTTCTTTTAAAGAAAAGAAAATGGGGAGATAGGAAAGTGGTGAAAAAGAGGGCACAAAGAGGGAAAGACAGTAGGGAAACCAGCTCGGGATGTGCAGGATGGGTGTAGGGAAGGTCCATAGCTGCCCATTTCTTTACCAGCAACAGCTGTGCATATGTTTGAAATTTGATGTGAAATTTGAAACCTTCCACCCCCTGAGAGAGGGGTGAGGACAACAAAATATGTTGTACTGCCAATTAGAATCATCAGTTTACATGTCCAGCGGACATGTGTGCGAATCAGGCAGCTATGTATGGGGCGTAATTTTTTTGTGCGAACAGATTGCCCTTTTTTTTTAATTTTTTTTTTCAGGTGAGAGTGGAATGTGAGGTAGAGGAAGTAGGTATATTTGGAGAGGTACGTTGGGGAGGTAAACAGACAAGACAAACAAGATGCATACAGGGGCAGAGTTTGACACATGGGGTGGGTGAACACAATTGATGGGGAAGGATGTTTGGAAATCGCAAGCCCATGAACCCACAGATGGTAACAGTGGAACTGAGATCCCCACCCATGGGCAGTCACCACTGCACCTTCACAGCCCCGAGGGTGGCTGTGCTGAGGGCTGTGTAGGACGGGCAGGCTCACCCGAGAGACGCGCCACTCTTGCCTTGAGCTGGCGTAGGGTATCAGCGACTGAACGCTGGATCTCCCTATCCACCACAGCCCGGACCCTAGCAAGGGTGACAGGTGGCCCTCCTCCGCCCATGCTTGCATGGGGGGGACAAGCCCCATCCCCTGCAGCACTTCCACCCGAAGGTGGCACAGGACCAATGGAGGAGGGGAGCCCAGGCTGGGCACCAGAGCGGCTGGTGCCAGGTGCACTCACCAACTGAGGAGGGACAGGTGGGTCCGCTGGGACCGGCCTTCCCATACGTTCTGTGATTAGGTGTGTTTAATTACAACATAAACAACAGCATTCCAGATTAGTTGTTACAGAATACAGTAATATTCCCATTAACCCAACACACCAAGGTTCCAACAGTTGAACAGCAAGCATAACACATGCATATATTGAACGACAGTGGATATTCCAACAGCATGCAGGGATGTTTGGTAGCAACAGGCCACCATGAACGTGGTGTTTGAACAGGGCACATGCATCAAAATCAATGCAAATATTTATAAAACAATAGGACATATGTCCCAACAAATATTTAAGGTTACACATTCCCATTGAGGTGTGGAATTGCATGGTTTATGCACATACGGTAGGGTGTAGAAAAAACCTCGGTTAACATCTTATAATGATCTTTTAGTCTACACTACATTCCCAGTGACTGCAAGTGTATATCCCCTACCTGTTTTATTACACTTGCCACCATACATTAGGTTGTGTCATGGGTTTGGCTAGTTCAATATATGCCTGACCTATATCTGACATACTAACTGTCCAGGATGCAGATGTTACTGCTACATATTTCTTGTTTGCATTTATATTTTTATATCTACATATCTGGGATGTTTTCACATGACATTTTCACTTCGATTTGTACAGAACCCTGCATTTCTTGACACACACTCACATTTCTGGTGAATAATTACATGCTACATGTGTGCCAGGTTTACTTATTCAGGCCAGCCAGTAACTGACTATTGTGGACTGTATATATGTTTCACAGGTACTAGCACTTCCATCACCCACTTTATATGGGACTGCATAACTCTGGGTTGCCAGCACATTTTCAAACAGTACTGTTTGTATAATGCAAGGGTACAACAAGATTTCAGACTCTGTGACACAGACACACCCTGGGTTTTAGACCTTTATTAATGACATTGCACACTTTTCCACAGGCTCACTCCTTTATTTGTTTTAACGGTGTTTATGGCAGACATGTTCAAGACATATTATACCTTTATTAATAGGTTAGAACAATCTTTTTTCAGGCTCACTCACTTATGTTATATGACAGTGCCTGCAGAGATATTATTCCAGACATATGTTACCTTTCTTAATGGGTTACTACACTCTTTTTCTGCCTCTCTGACATTTTTATCTGACAGTACATGCAGAGGACTTATTCAGGGAATTCTATAGCTGTTTTATTGGACTACAACACTTTCTTTCATGCTCTCTCCCATATTTTATATAACAATACATGCAGAATAATCACTAACCTGCCTGGTGGCGCAGCCTTAGCAGCCTATCAGCATAGGCTTGCTGATTCGTAGCATGATCACCTGCAGCTGTAAAGTAAACGAAGGAATATTGAGACATACCTATCCATTATACATACTCCATTATCAATTCTTACATACTGCATTCCATGGCTACATACTCAGTTGTGGGGCATTCTGCATCCCATGGGCCTCCTGCATCCACTGGTTCAGGCAGTCCTGCTTTCATCTCTTCAGGTCTGCATGGTGGTGATGGACCTGCTCACCAGTCCGAGGAACACCTGTGGCACTGGTGAGGTCATGAGCTAACCGTTTCCAAGCCTCTGCCTTGTACTCCGTCCCTTGGAACTGGCCCTGCAGGGGTCTTGACTCGTGATGGTGGACAAGGAGCCAAACCATGTATTTGGACTCCTCAATGCCTCAACGTTGTGCTCGGAAGCGTGAACCCTCTCCTGCACCTGCCATTCTGACTACAAATGTGAGCTACAATCAGTTATGGCGAGTATTCCCGCCTATGGAGCTTAAATATGCCGCATTTCCCGCACTTTTTTGTGATTGGCCATTTTGTAAAATTCTCGGCTGACTGCAGACCTGCTTAGTAATGGTTAAACTACCATTCGTAAGTTTATGAAAGTTAATAGTGGCTGCTTCCCCTATATTGTCATGGCTTAGTGGTTCTGTACTTTGATTATGATGCACAGGGTCCTGGGTTCAAACCTTGTCATTCTTTTATTTTAATACTGTCTAGACAGGCTAGGGGGTGTGGCTGTGTTTAAGCAACTTAGCTCTACGTTGCTCCATGGTGCCCTACGGTGCCCTGGTTGGCACGGCACGCACATCCGCGCAAACACATTGCACTGGGTAAAGCACTTTTAAACTTTGGGCAACTCTATTGCACTGGGTAAAGCGCTATTAAACTGTGGGCAACTCTGTTTAGCTGGGTAAAGCCTTATTAAACTATGAGCAACTCTGTTTAGCTGGGTAAAGTGCTATTAGACTGTGGGCACCTCTGTTTAGCTGGGTAAAGCGCTATTAAACTATGGGCACCTGTGTTTAGCTGTGTAAAGCATTGCTTAACAGCAGGCTATTATATATCTGGGTCCTTTAAAAATATTTAGTTTGTTCACTGATACATTGGCCATGTCACTGCTTTTAATAAAATTTTAATCATATATGTCTGGTATTATTTCAAATACTGATTTAAAACATAAATAAGAAGGGGAGTGGTGGGACTCCAGCTGTGAATGCCTTTTCTTTGTGCATATGATCTACCATTACGCTATTGCAATTTGGTGTGATTTGCATAAACATTCTTTCTTATGCTCTTCCATATCAGAATTGCTAACTCTAGCTAAGCAATGGGCACACCCACGCACACACGCGCAAATACGGGCAGCTATATCATGGATTTAAAAAAATATATATAATTATTTACTTTATATAAGTGTGATGGGGGTTTACAGTGTCAGGGAGTGTGGTGTTGGGTGCAAGTACATTTGAGTGAACTCGCTCTTGTGTGTTGACATTATGCTTTTCAAAACCTTGCAGGGGCGTGCACATTTAGACTGCTTGGCAGTCGGACATGCCCCCTGCTTTCCTACGCAGTCCGTGTAAGAGTTACGGTTGAGTCAGCGTGCCCTCATGAATATTCATGACACACTGATGTCAAACTGTTCAACTGCAGCCTCCGAGTAAGACTTATTAAGTCTTACACGGAGGATTAGTGAATCCAGGGGATTATTTATCTTGAAATATAAGACTTTGAAACAAAATGGACTTAATACAGATTGTTGTTGGAAAAGTGTTATTTGATACACTTATTTTAAATTAGTTGCATGTATTTGTTTTTGGATGATGAATTGATTATATAATTGTTTAATTGATGGGAGTTTGGGACTGCTGGGAGATATATATATATAAAGGAATGCTTTTATGTATATCTTTACTCCTTTAAGGCTGTGTTACAGATGAGGCACTAGAGAATTGAGTGAATAAAAACATTTGGCTACAGTGTGGTGTTGGTTGTGTTGATGCACAGACTATAGTATTGTTCCAGTCATGGTGAGCCATCCTTCCTTATCTGCAGTTTTCCTTGCAGCTGTGCTAGTCACAGAACAGTTATAGCCACATAGTATGGATGTCAAGCATGCATAGTAACTACTATTTTTTCCTACTTTTCTACTTATTTTCAGAAAATAAATGTTTAACCCTTTAATATACTCCAACAGATCCCCCTTTTGTTTTAAAAACACACAGAACAGTTTACATTGATATGTATTCCCTGGTTAGATCATAATTTTAATTTTGATTTACAGAAAACACATTAGGAAACAAAACCTTTAAATTTCTTCTTGATACAAGAGGTCAAAACACAATTCCAAACAGTTGGTACAATGATAATGAGCATTACTACCAGAATTGGGTGTATAATCCAGTCTAGCAACTTTTTTCCTTTTGCAGACCATCCTGTAAAAATGTCCCGCCAATTATGGGCTGTGTCTCCTTCAGTTTTCTCAGCTAACTTGATTAATTTGTTTTTACAATTACAAAATTTAATTCATGGCTTAGAATTTTTAGTAACCTTTTGTAACTGCTGAATTAACTGTTTACTTTCATTTATGTCTTTATATAATGATTCCAGGGAAAATCCTACATTAATCATTGATAATGCTTGTGGATACCATTGCAAAGGCATTGCCACTTTGCCTTCAGGAATGAACGCATATGTTTCATTATACCATGCCAGGCATGTTACATTATTAAAACAACCTACAAAAGGATGTTGTTTAGTAAATGTTAAGCTTTGATTTCTTACAATACACACAAACTGTGGGGCTATTTCAGTAAACATCTAAAAAATAGAAGGTAAAATTGTCCATTACATTAATTTACAGAATGTTTAAAAAAAGCATGGTTCATACATTGGTGAGTGCGGTCCACACAGCAGTCCATTAGCTGTACGAGTACACTGTTCAGTTTTGTGAGTTTTATTTTGCAAATCAATATAATTTCCTTCTAACTGGGTAACCAATACTGGTATGGGTAGAATGGTTGTCTAAAAAACAGTGGTAAAACTATAACTTGACACATTACTTTTGAACTTGTCACATAATAATGTGTAAATTTTCCTGTACAGTATTGTATTTGTGCAGACCATTTGTTGCCCATACACTTCAATCGAGTTAACACATGGAATCCATTTTTCGAACATTGTTTTCCACACATATTCATTATTTGACATTAACTTCATTTGCACTGAACTTTTCTGCATTTGTACATATAAAGTCTGCAAAGTACATTTAGTCCAATTTACGAATTTAGTAACAGTAACATCAAACCCTAACCAGCTAATCAAAGATTCATTAAAATGTTGCAAAAAGTCTTTCTGAAAATCCATGTGTCTCTTTTGCAATGTCCATATAGTAGGTAACCATTGTGCCCGTAAATATACAATTTGTGAAATATCCTAGCCTGTTAATTTTAATCTGTTAGCCAAAATGTCTATATCAATCGAATTTAATGCACCTAAACCTGTTCCCATTCCCCCTAAAAGAGTATTGCACCATGTTCTTTGACTTCTAAAGCTAGTATTGTCAGGAGAGAATGAGATATTAAAATGTATGACTGTTTTCTGGTATTTTTGTCCCACTACCGTACATATTGATGGTACCCTGATTACTTGTTCAAGCTTGGCTGTGGGATGGTTATTAAAAGTCCTGATAATAAAAAAGCAAAGGTGTTGTCTTTAAATAATTATTGAATCATTAATATAGACCAATATATTTCCCTCCCATAGCTCTATTTTAGGCCCTTCTGCAGTACTGTTTATACAGTCAGCATAAAATGGAAAAAGTGTTCTTTCCCCTTGCAGTGTACAGCATTTTATAGCAGCATTGTTTTGTAAGGATACATTTTCTTTACATTGTGAAAGTTGGACATATATTTCTCCTCTTTTTAGACTAACATTTTGGTTAAAGGAAAGGGTTTTAACATGACATTGCTGCCCTCTTGGACAAGAAATATTTTATTGAGTTCTATTTGTTGTATTATGTATCCACCACAGCCTTATATTAGTAATATTACTTTTGTATACCTTTTCTGCCTGAGTCTCTACTATCCCTGGTGCTATTATACAATTATAAAAAAACTGTAAAAACAAAATAGATATTGATCTAACACATGCTTAAATGTAAGTATATTTACAAAATTATTTACATTTGCTGTTGTCTGCCTTTTGCTCTTCTGTATTCCAAACAGGTACACTTTAGGCAGCTTCATTTTCATTTTCTGAAAAAAAATACATGCATGTCACTTTTGTGACTTCATTTCTGCACTGCTTTTAACTGCTCTTATTTGATCTCTATGCACTAGAACTGTTCTGTTTTTCTTTTAACCTTTTATTTTTTTACACCAATGGACCTATTTGCGCCACTACTTCAAAAGATCCCTGCCAATTGCTATCCCAGGGTCCTTCCGTCTGAAACATTTTTACCAATACTTTTGTTCCACAGAGAAGGTTTTCTTCTAGCAGTAATTTTGGGACCTTTTTCTACAGATGTAAATCTTATTTTAACCATTCCTGATGCTTGCTGATTTCTAACATAGGTCTACTGTCTAGTGTGTCAGGATCAAAAGGTAACTTTACTGGCATTTTTCTCCCTGTCATTATTTCATAAGGAGAAATTTCTGTCTTACTGTTGGGTGTTGCCCTTATGCCCAAAAGAATGCCTGGTAAATGTACCATACATTTCCCTTTTCAAGACATGCTTTTTTGAGATGCTCCTTGAGTGTACAATTCATTCGTTGTACAATTCCATTTGACTGTGGATGATAAGGCACATGCAGTGTTTGCTGAATTCCTAACAGATTACACATTTGTGTTATTAAATCACTAACAAACTGCGGACCATTGTCTGACTGAATAATTCTTGGCCACACCCAATGACAGAAAATATTTTCCATAAGGCTTCTGCTGTTCCCTTTGTTGTCATGGTTTTGGTGGGAATTGCTTCTACACATTTTGACAAAATGTCCATTACTACCAGTAGGTACCTGTAACCTCCTTTTGTTGTTGGCAAATGACCTACATAATCTATTTGAACTGCATACCGTGGCCCATCTGCTGGCTGTACTCGATGTAACTGAGGTTTTTTATTTTTAGCATTTGCCTGCAAACAGATTAGACATTCTTTTATAGTTAGCCTACAGACCTTTTTTAAACTTGGATTCCAATATTTTTACTTTACAACTGTCCATAGCTTATCTACCCCTATATGTCCTAATATTTGTTGATTTAACTTGACCAACTGACGTGCTAACTGAAATGGCATGTAAGGCAACTGTAATCCTTTTGTAGTGGAGTACACATAGTACTCTTTTGTTGTTATTCCTGCAATAGTGCACCAGTCTTTATCTTCTTTTAAAGCCTGTTTCTTTTGAATATTTATGAAATCTTTCTCAACTGATTATTTATCTAGCTCTTCTAAAGCACTGACCTCTTTCTTGCTATATGTATATTCTGGAAGCTCTGTTCCCTTTTGTGCTGCTTGTTTTGCCAATGTGTCATCTAATGCATTTAACTTGAAAGTTTCACTTGTCAGTTTCTGATGGGCTTTTACTTTCAAAATGCTGTATTGTCCCTGCTGGTTCGATATTATTACTTTATGCATGTCTTTTAATACTTCAGTATACCATAATGGTTTGCCTGCACTGTCTACAAATCCTGTCCTTACCCAGGTGTCCATATGCAATCTTAAGAAATTTACTACATAAGCACTTTCTGAGAAAATGTTAACAGTATTGTAATATTTGAGAACATATAGTACTGCCTCCTATTCAGTTCTATGAACTGACATATATCCTGGTAACTTGATCAGCTTGGGAGAATCCCAGCTTTGGATTCTCTGAAACTATGGCAAATCCTGTGTAATATTTACCCTTGTCCCAAAATCATTCTCCATCCACAAAGATGGATGGCTTAAAATGGTCCAAATCAGATGCCAGAAATTGTACCTCAGGAGAGATTATTTTTTATAAGCAGTTATGCTGTTTTCCTTCATATCCCATGTGACCTGACAAATAATATTCGTTCACCTGTCTGTATGGTGACAGTTTTCATTCTGAAAAGTGCTATCTATTTTGAAAATACTGCTTGACTAATACCATCTGTGTTTTTATTAATTTCAAAGTTGTTTGCTAAAGCCTTTGCTGTTTGATATGGGGTCTGTACTATAAAGCTGGAAAATACAGTCAGATACCCAGTTTGCTTAATGCCCCAGTAAAAGGCTAACAGTTGCTGAATGCATGGATGATAGCCCATTTCCACTGGGGTCATTTTCTGTTGCAGAAGGCCACTGGACATAATGTTTTTTTCATTCTACTGTTGCCACCATGTGGTCATTATTGTAATACTACAACAGATAATAACCTTTTTCCTGCTGCTGCTTATAATACAAATGGTAACTTTGGTGTGGGTGCTATTAACTCTGTACCTTGTGCTAGCTTTCCCTTAATTTGTGAAAATGCTTCATCTTCATGAGACCCCCACTCTAAAATAGTGGAATTCTTTTGTTCCTGTAACATTTTGTATAGAGGAGCAGCCATAGCTGCATAATCCTCTATAAATTCCCTATTATAGTTCATGATTCCTATGAATTTGTGTAACTCTGCTATTGTTAATGGCTTTTCCATTTGTAAAATGCCTTGCACTCGTATTGGGCAAAGAGACCTTCCTGATGGTTTAATGATAGTACTTATAAATTTAACTTCTTGTGTCATGAACTTATTTTTTCACTTTTAACCTTAAACCCTGCCTGTTGCAGAGTATGAAGAGTATGAAAAACCTTTTTAAGAAGCAATACATGCTCCTCCACTGCTTCAGACTGAATTAATATATCATCAATGTAATGCAGTACTGAATCACCTTATTTTAAATCTTGCAGAATGGACCCTACAGTCTGATGAAAAATAACTGGACTATTTTGAAATCCCTGAGATAACCTTTTCATGACATATTGCTGATTTTTAAATGTAAAGGCAAATCATGGCAAGTTTCTCTTTCTGAGTGGTACAGCGAAAAAAAAAAACTTTGTTAAATCTATTACTGTAAACGACTTACTTTGTGGTTTAATACATGCAGCCAATTCTGGAACTCCCAGAATTAGGTCTGCTCTAGGAGTTGTGTACTGATTAACCTTTCATAAATCAATGACAAGACAGTAGCTGCCATCTTTTTTCTTAACTAACCAGATTGGCGAGTTTGTGGTACTGTTAACTTTTTGTATGATTCCTTCCTTTTCTCATTCTGCAATACATTTTTCATATGTTCCTCTGGGATACTGCTTTTGAAAATGGCGGTATGTAGTCCTGATCACTACCCACCCCTGCTGGCATTTCTAGTTTTCCACAATCACAGGGTCCCTCAGACCAGAGGTATGAGAATTGCTGTTGTAACCACTGCCACACATGCTCACTGTCTGTATTTACATGTCCTGTAGGCTTGTCAGGATTTCAGGTAGAGAGATTGCACAGCAAACTGCACTTACCTCTCTCTCTCCTTTTTCCCCTGTCTCCTATCCACAAAATATTGTTAAGCAAATCAATTACTATGCATGTCCATACCAATAATGATAGTTGAAAAGGATGGATGCATCAAAAATATACCCTTCCATGTCTGTCCTTCTTGGTGAAACTTTATGTCTACACCTTGGATTCTTACTGCATAGCATCCTGTGCCATTAAATGCTGAAATGCAAACCTTTTTCATAGGATTTACAGGTAACTGTCTATTTGTGATGGATACTGCCACTCCAGTATCCAATAAAATATTTTGCCATAGTGATCCTTCCACTCAGATATCAATCAGTGGTCATCTGTCTCGACCATTTTTAAAGGTAGTCAGGAACGATACCAGAGTAGGGGGCACACTCCTATTATAAGTGAACCCACTCATCCTAACCTTTATTGTCAAATGCAACATGGCACACTACATGTTTTTGTTTGTCATCTTCCTCTGTGCCTGAGTGATCCACATATTTAGATTTTTCAATTTCTTTCCATAACTGTTGTCTAGCTATCTGTTCTGCCTACTCTTCTGAATATTTTGGATTTACAGGTAAAGCTGCCTAAAAATCTGTGGGGCATGCATCCCCTTTCCCTGTGTATTGATGAACATTATAGCTGTCTTTATCAGTATTGTAAGGTCTCTGTACATTGACTTGTCTTTCTGACTTATCTTATGAATCTTTTGGCTCTGTTTTGCAAACACATCCTGTTCTTCCTTCTTCTTGCACCATACTTTGTAATGCTCACAATTTTGCTTAACATGCCCTGTTTTTTTACAAAAAAAACATGTTGGCACATTTTGCTTATCACCTGCTTTTAAACCTGGAGCTGGAGGTGCTGACATGGCTCTCTTTGATGGGGGTTGATCATGCCATCATCCTCTACCTTCACCTCTTACCTCCCTTATTACCTGAAATGGCTCACTACTTTCCTCGAAGGCAAAAATATGATGCGAGTATACTGTCCCATCATCGGCCATAGTCCGTCCCCTCATTAGTCTTTGTACTAAGTGAGGGTATTTGAATTTTCCTCATAAATGCATTTAATATACCCTGGGACCCCTTTCACCTGTTCTGAAAAGCAATGTAGTAAATGTTTTTGTATTTCCCTTTATTGTATCTGGAATGCAACTTTAAAATGGTCAGCTTGCTCCATTAATTTATCTGAAATGGGGATTTTGAAATGATCTAACAACTTAGTTGTGAGAGGCTGCCCCTGTGTTTATGTCATGAGAACAGTGGTCATGCATCCTACTTTATTGTCTAATTTATAAGCATTCTGATTTAACTGGATGAAAGTTTTAAAACATTTAGGAAAAAACATCCAAAAGCATCTGAAGAAGTTATCTGTCCATACATCAGATTCTGCTCTGTATGCTACCCATTCTTCAAATGTAAGCATGTTATAAAATATGCCTTTTTATCATTCCACTGTGGCAAGTTTTGTAGCAACCTTGACTGTTTGTACAAATCTACTGGAGTTCTCTGTTCTATGAACTGTTCTGGCTTTGTTTTTTGCAACTCATCCTTAAGCTGGGCTATTAAAGTTGTGTGCTATAAATTAGCATCTGTCAGCTCAGCTAATTCATCTTCTTTATCCTGTAACTGTTGCTTAAGATCTGGAATTTCTTTCTGTAATTATTTATAGGCTTTATGATATTCACTAACCAGATTTTCCTTGTCTTGTAACTGCTGCTTAAGAGTTTTAATTTCTTCTTTGAATTCTTCACAAGCTTTCTTATACTTTCAGTAGTCTGCTCTGCTGATTCTAGAGTCCCTATGAACTTTTGGCAAAGTGTTTGTGCATCTTTTTTAACTAATTTTGTATGTCTTTCCCCTGTCAGTTTATTATGAACCACATCCCTGTCATCATCTGTGCTTGCTGTATAGTGGCTTCATTCCACTTTTGTGCATAGTCTCTAAAGGGTGTAACAAGAGCTATAGAGGATTCTGTTAGTAATTGATTTGACTGTTGTTCTAACTCTGAAATTAATGTTTCACATGTAGTGACATGGCATAACTGTTTAACATATGGATATAATGTAAGTGCATCATCCTTCTCTGTTTCTTTACAATCAGAAGATTTTTCCCTACAATTTAACTTTTCAACAATGGTCTGAACTGTACTTTTATGATATTGCACACAGAAAGCAGTTTTGTATGACTTGCACAATAAACATTTACTGTCATACCACACATTCTTTTGTTTGAGATACCAATCAAATGTATCCCATTTGCATACTGCCTGTACATCAACTTGCCCTAGTAAGTCCACACACAGCGAACAGTTCAAAAAGGATAAAGCACAAACATAGTCCAAGTCCAAGTATAAAGCCAGCTCTTTATTTCGGATCTGGTACCTCGGCCTTTCTCCTTCAAAGGATCACCTTTGTTTGTGCTTTGCCCTAGTAAGGTTTTACATTTACCAATATGCTCTTCATACCAACATTACATTCTGTCCCTGATTTTATCTGGTCATCCTGCTACAATAAGAGTAAAACTCTGTTTACATTTTTTACTATGATCCCTAATGGCATCCATAATGTATGTGACACAGAAAAGTCTTACCACACAGCAGATAGACAGGTGATCAGGCTGCTATTCTGCTGATGGCCGGAAACTCCCCTGTAGCCACTCAAAAAACTGATGAAATGAAAATGGCAGTTGCAGATTTGAAAACTTGGAATTCACTGACTTGGAGAATTTATTGCACTGGGACTGTACTGCATGTCAGTCTCACTCCCGATTCAGATGTCTGAAAACTGTAGTGCTGCAAGCTGTATAAGAACAGAGTGCTCCTGCTTAGGACTCAATCATATAAGTAAATTTTAGTTACTGTGCCTTTACTGGAGTGACCCTATGCAGGGCTCCACTCTCTCTGTGTTGGAATAAAGGCTAGGCTTGCCAAAGATAAATTTTAGCAAACTGATGAAATTATCAAAAGTATACTTTACAGTACTGTACTGTAACCAACTTGAGCACAGTTGCTAATAAAATAACTTATTAATATAACAAATGACAAGTAGTATACATTACAACTTACAAATTTTTACTGTACAAGGTTTGCTTTTCAATACAGATACAGATAATGCTTCTCCATTTACCTTGGAACTATGTTCCTACAAAATACCCACTTACTAAAATTCAATTTACAGTCTTTTATACAGTTTTTGTCACACCATCTGAATAAAGTCAATACTTTGGTATTTGCTTGATGTCATGCAGTCTGCTGATAAGCTGATTTTTGTTCTGTTTCAAGGCGAATTATGTGACAACCTTCAAGGCTTAGGGAGATGTTCCTGTCTCCGGTCCTTCTTGCACCTGTGCTAGTATTTACTTCAGGAATTAGGGAGTCATCCTTATCTGCAGTTCTCCTTGCAGCTGTGCTAGTCACGGAACAGTTATGCTACATAGTATGTGTGCCAAACATGCATAGTATGTACTATTTTTCCTACTTTTCTTCTTATTTTCAGAAAATACATTTTTTACCCTTTAATATACTCTAACACTACCCCCCCCCAAAATGTATAGACCATGACTTGACACTGCAATATATTATTTATTTTGTGCTATCACACTGATTACATTTTGCTTACAGTACAAGGTGAGAGTAGCTGTTAGACTTCACTTACAAGGCAGTCTGTGACAAACCTCAGTGTCATATTATGGCAGCCAATCCCCCAGATGTCCATTCACACAGGTGCTGGCTTTTAGCACAAAGCATCCATGCTACATCACAGCAGGCAGATCACTATCCTAGTGGGACTAACCTAGTAAAAAAAAAACTAAATAAATAATATAACACGTTATCCCTCTGTCCTTTCCATCTCTCTACTGCTCTCAAAGAATTACTGAAGTTTTATCCAGTTTACAAACTAATGTAAATATTGTACCATTGCACTCTGTTTACTAGAAAGTTTATATACAGTCTAATCTGAACAACTTGTGTTATTGTCTACATTTCTGTATTTTCAGTTTGCAAAATATTTTGAATTTCATCCAGGCACATCCTGAACTTGGTCAGTGCTGATCAGTGCACTATCCCAGTAAACAAATATTACAAACACACACACACACACACACACACACACACACACACACACACACACACACACACACACACACACACACACACACACACAGAGTTGTGTGTGTATTATACGTATTTTATATAAGGTTTATAATAAATCAAACTCTACCCACAACTGCAAACAGATAATAGATTGCATACAAAGTACAAGGTACCATCCAGGCAGCAACACAGAGTTATCTCAGTATTACATTATTACAGTGAAATATCATCTGCAAAATAAAATGCACAAATCATTAAGAACACCTAAATTAGACCAAGAACAAAAACCTTTAACAGGCACTAGTTTATGCAAATGCTGTAGCAGTGGTTCAGTCCATCACACAACCAACAAGTAATGGTTACAGCAAGTAATTTAAACACTCAGTGCATACCTCTCAACTGTCCAGATTTTCACAGAATATCCACATTTTTGCCTCATATTTTTGGTCTGTTCCTCAAAAAAATTGTGGTTTTCTGGCAAATAATGAAGCTCGATATCACTAAATAATGATAGACATTTGAGTCTCAGATGTTATGTCCTTCAGAAAATGTATAATAATGCAAAACCTGTTATTCTAGCAAATTTCTAAGTTTATAGGAGCAATATTTAAATCTGTCCCATATTTGGACCTTTGTCCACCCATTATTTCTGGCTTTGTCCAGATTTCTTGCACTGAGAGGTTGAGAGGTATGACTCAGTGTTACGCTACAGATACACAAAATGTATCCTGAAGGTGTTAATGAAGTTGTAAATAAACAGGGTCTATATTAGAGCACCGAACATTTAAAATGTCGAGTGTTCTAATATCAAACCCTACCAATCGAAAATACTAAACATCGAACATTCAGAACAGTTTTTTTTTCCTAGGGAAAAAACTTTCTGTTCCAAAACACATACACACAACACAAGCACACCAAACAAACAGCAATCCACACACATACACCTAAAGTCTTACACCTAACCCTACACTAAACTATACATACACCACTAACTATCCACTTACCTTAACCCAAACCCTAACCCTAAGGTCCGTCACTATTGCACAGTCACCTCACCCACGCCCTAACCCTAATGCACCTACCCCACCCTAACCCTCACGTCCACACAATCGCACACTTACCTGACCCACGCCCTTACCCTAACTCACCTAACCCACCCTAACCCCCACGTCCACACAATCACATACTTACCTGAACCCGACCCGTAACTTTCCACCAGAGTGCTGAAAATACTGAAGCAACAGAAACAGAGAACCAAATTCTTTCCCTAGGACAAAATTTGTTTTTCTGTTTCTTCGATATTTTCAGAGTTCGCTGAAAACAGGTCGATATTAGAACACTCTACATTTTAAATGTTCAGTGTTCTAATATAGACCCAATAAATAGCATAAAGAATGTGTATACATTTACAAAATTAACAAAGGCATAGCAGAAATCAAAAGCCTAGCCAGTTAGCATCACTGATGAGGAATACAGTTAAGCCATCACTGTCATGAGAGTAAAATAGTGCCATTTTAGTACATTTCCCTGCTTTGTGAAAAGAGGTTGTAGACTTAGTTGTCCTGCTTAATTACAGATGATTTTGGCTCAATATGCACTGTATGCTAAAAGTCTAAGGAATAAATAATGCCTGTGGCCCACTGACCAACATGCTACCAGTTGTCACTGAAATGCCCAGCAGTATCAATGTTGCATATGTGCAACCCAAATCATAACTAGAAACACTGCTAGAGAAGTATGAATAATCTTTAACATTATTTTCTTATTAAAAAAGAAATAAAGGCAGCATAACCTCCACATCAACACAAAGATCTTAACTGACAAAAACCCAGACAGATGAACTTGAAATGGTGCCTTAGGCAAAGGTTTCTGACACCTAACCCCATGCTTCCTACTGCTCCTCTCCCATACACATTCCACAGTGCCTCCACCCCTGGTTCCAGGGTTCCATTACACCAAACCCCATGCTTCCCAATGCTCCTCTCCCATACACACCCCACAGTGCCTCCACCCCTGTTTCCTCATTACAGCCTCTCCATATAATCCAGGTTATTTAACATTTTCTGACATTTTTTGTATTCCTCAGATGCAGGGATATGAACCTGGATGTCTTTATAGTAAACACCTTTACTTTCATTGCAACAAGTGACATGGGAGCTTTAAGAAACACCAGTGCTGGTATCTTGGAATTAAAAAGGGAAGGGAATACATTTATTTACATAAACACAATAAGTAGTAATATGTGGGATGGATTTATAAGGAGGAATGAAAAACTGAAGTGACTGAAATCAGAAAAAAATAGTGCAAAAATAGTGAAAAATAAATAGGAGAAAATGCATTAACAATGATTTACTGCTTTAAGAAAATTACTGCAGACAACATGGATAAATCCTCCAGTTGCAAGAGACAAATTACAGGAAGCAAATGCAGACAACAGTACAATAAGTGATAAATTGCCTAGGACCAAACATCTCAAATGTCCCTAGCAGAATGCTCATGATTTTTTTAATCTTAGTTTTGAGCTGTCCCTCATAACTTCTTAGGTAATCAATGGTAATTACTGTTAAGTCAATAATGTGATAGTTTCCACTTGCATTACTATTTAGAAAATGCACATTGATTCAAAATGTCTTATTTTAAGTGCATCACAGTTCTATATAAAAACAAAATGTTTTATTTTTACAGCCTTTGTGACACAGTTATTTAAGAATTTTCCTTTAGAAAGAAAAAGACGTATCAGGCACTGAGAATACTGTTGTGTGTGATTATCCCTGTTTGTCTTTTAAGTAGTCATTGAAAAGCAAGAAATGGTAATTAAACCTGACTTGACTAAAAGAAAGCAGGGCATATGTGAAAACACATGTAAAGTCAATGCATTAACAGGAGCTTAGGGGCTATGATGTAATATTTTAAAGCCAAACACTGCATTGTGGGATACCTAGAGGTAGATTAAAAAAAAAACAAGATGATAGACCCCATATGGGCAGACTCTGGAACTACATTTAAAAATGTAAAAAAAAATTGTATACAGTCCAAAAGTGGTGTAAAATGTAGAAAACATCAATACATGATGAAATAAACATGTTATTTTCAGTCTGTGGGTGTGGTTCTCCTTTAAGAAACAACCTCACCAATCCCCAAACTGTATTCATAATACACATTGCTCCCAAGGTGCAAGCATCTGCTTCTAATTGAGCACTGTCATCCTGCCCCAGATCCATCCACTTTCAGAGGGCCACAACTAGCTGCTGCACTGAGACAGTTGGGCATTCAGCCCTCACCAACCCAGTTTTAATTTTTAAAAGTGTTCCTGCTGACGTCATAGAGCTGTCATTGCTGCTATTATTTTCCTTTGTCACCTTATCTGTATTGCTCTTTCCTCTACTCTAATTAGTGCATCCAACCTTTTGAAATTTTCTGGGAGGGCTTATGGGCTTTTCATTTTTTAACTTGATACCAACTCCCTGGCTAAACATATTAATGAATATAGTAATGCGCATAAATTTTCTTTCAGAGTGATAGATAGAGTATATAAAGATGTACATGGTGGAGACCTAAATAATAAACTTCAGATGAAGGAATATCAATGGATAATACGGCTTTGTGGAGATGTATTACCAGGTTTAAATCAAACTGTTTCTTTAAAACCTGTACTAAGATATAAACAAATGTGTTTGAAATAGAGCCCTATGCTTTTAAAATTTTCATTATTGTTCTTAACCAGGATGTTAATTGTTTAATTGAATAATTAATGGCGGTTTGCTTTTTGATAGTATAAATATAGTTAGTATGTGTTAGTATTTTATACACTGATGAAGGGTTTGACCTACATGCTCTTTTCAACAGCAAGTCCTTGGGATTCATCTGTACCTATTTTTAAATCTTTTCCCTCATTAATTGCGAACAATTGTTGCCATCCAGGCCTTCCACTAACACAGCAAACCGTAAGTTCTTCTTCCTGGATTTAACTTTCTTATCCACTAGTTTTTCATCCAGGAGTTTAGTATGGGCTTCCACAACTGTCAGCTTGGGTCTATATTAAATCAGCGAAATTTTAAAAAAGCGAACGCTGATTTATTGACCCTTGTTAAGCAAAAGCTGAAAATCCCAAACACTCGGAACAGCTATTTTTTTCCCAGGGAAAAATCGCTGGGCCGTTTTTGGGACTTTGCCATTTCCTCCACTGTGGTGCGATCTCGGAGTTGGTATATTTAAGTAGGGGGGTGTGGGAGTGAAGCCCCCCACTTTATTTACTGTTTTGAATTTTTTTTTCTGGCACAGTGATTTTTTTTCCCTGGGAAAAAAATCGCTGTTCCATGTGTTCGGGATTTTAAGCTTTCACTTAAAGAAGGTTGATAAATCAGCATTCGCTTTTTTAAGCATTCGTTGATTTAACATAGACCAGTCAGATTTACCTTCAAGATATCCTTGCCATTCTTGAGTACTTGTATAGCACCAGAGGGGTCAATAACAGCTTCTGTGATTTAGGTTAGCTGGCTGTCAGTAGCCATAATGTAAGTGTCCAGCCTGTCATTATTTTTTTTAATTTGTTTACAAATTGTAAAGAGGCTAACTCTATTCTGTCTCTGTCCCTCTGGACTCCAGCTGCCAGCATTCACCATTTCTTTTGATGAAGGAACTGGATTCAGAGAGACAACTTTCCTTTTTTTTTTCTTCTAGGGGAGTTTTTGACTTATATGTTTGTACCTAGATTGTTTCCTGGGCTCACTTGTTACAACTGAGTGCTCTTACTAGGAAGTTTTAATTTCTCTTTTAGCAAAATGTATAGGTTAGGTAACAGAGCTGAATTAACCCCAGTGCATTCATGACCATGCCACACTGGAAATCCAGTACTCATATGTATAGACTGCCTCAGCTTCATAGCTCCAATCTTTGTTTTCCATCTTCTAAAGACATTGATGCATCTGCCCCTATCCTTTTGGCTATAGCACATGTGTGAGAAATACCATCTCTGCAAGCATATACCTCCTGCAGCTTTTTCCCTGTCACATTCTGGGGATATCCCCTTTCCAAGAACCTTTTATTTAGATTCAGTAACTATTCTTAAATATTTTGGTATTCTCAGTCAACCTACTCATTGTCACTATGCTTTGGAAAGCATGGCTAGACTTAAAAAGGCTCCCTGGCATCATTATTAGTTACCTATGAACATATCAACCTATAACATCTTGGCCTTTAACCACATTCTCCTTTAGCCGCATAGGATGCTTACTACTAAAATCTAGATATTGCTGCCAACAGATTTCTTCTAAATCACTGTACATAGACACTGATTGCCTTTATAAAGACTTATAGGTCATTGTACATAGAGATTAATGCCCATTTATAAAGACATAGTATAGGCTATAGTACATAGATACTGATTTCCATTTATAAAAACTTATAGGTCATTGTACATAGGTTCATAGATTAGTACTAAGCTAACTGCCCTTGCGAACCATTTTAAGCCTAGCCAATTGTCTCTTGTGAGACTCAAACCCTGCACCTTATATTTGCAAGGCAAAAATCTTAACCATTAGGCCACCCTCCCAACCCCTGAATATTGATTCCCTTTATAAAGACTTATAAGTCATTGTACATAGAGACTGTTTCCCTTTATAAAGACATACATCTAAGTAATTAATACTCTTCATATCCATTGATGTGAATAAGGCTAGTTATTGTAGCTTTCCATTGTTATAAACAAGGCTCCAGGCTGTTAGTAGCTTCTAGCAGATCTGACTCTGCTATTTAAGTGAAGACCACACAGCCAGGGTGACTTTTACTTGATTTTGCTTAATATTGAGTATATAGCCTGCACTGTTTCTAGCTGATTTAGCAACCTTACTTTGAAGTTAAATTATTGTTTTGTTTTTCAGGTGGCAGAAGAAGAAAAGCAGTCTAGTTCTAGTGTTGTGGTTGCTAATGAAGTGAAATTCTGACATATGGCTTTTGGTTTGTGTTCTCAATTGAGCTTTCTCTTATTTTTTCCATCGTTATAAATAAGGCCTTTTGATATACAGGTTCATAGGGAGGTACTAGGCTATCGGCCCTAGGGCCTATACAAGCCCAGCCAAAAAAGTACTGTGGCTTTTGCCACCCAAGAAAATTATTTTCCTGTGCCACTGTCGAGCAGAGCCACAGAAGTGATCCCTGGGGTGAATTTCCTATTTCCATCCAATCATCAAGATTTTTCTTGTAGAGTGCTAATGAGGAGCTTTGTTTGATATAGGTTCATAGGTAGTTATTTTACTATTAACATTGCTCAAGACTGTGACCATCTTAAGACAGATAAATCTCTACTGTTAAAGCCAAGAACATGTCTAAGTGAGCTTTGTTTGATTTTCCTTAATATTGAGTATACTAATAAAGCCTGTACTGTATGTAGCTGATTTTAGTGACCAGATTTTGAATTTAAATTACTATTCTTTCTGGATGAACAGGAGAAAAAACAGAGTTTTTCTATGGTTGTGTTTGAAACTGATGCAAAATCCTTGTGTATAGCTACTGGTTGGTGTGCCTTACTAAGCTGTCTCGTGCTGTTTTCCTTTGCTGTAAGTCCCACTCTTGGTGTTGTTCATTGTTATAAATAATTCTCCAGAATACGAAAAGTTTAAACCAGATCCAGGACTTTCTATGTAAGTTACTTTTGCTTGGTTTTGCTTAAAATTGAGTATATCAATACAGCCCACACTGTTTCTAGCTTACATATTACATTGCTATAAACAATGCCTTCTCTTGTTGTTTTCCACCATTGTTATAAAAAGACTCCAGATTATGACCAGCTTAAACCAGATCTGAGTCTGCTACTGAAGTCAAGATCACCTGAATAAGCGACTTGCTTGATTGTTCTTATTAAATATACAAACATGACCTGCCCAGTTTCTAGCTGATTTCATGACCTTGCTTTGAATTTAAAATACGTTTTTTTATCCAGGTGGCATAAGAAATAAATAGACCGATTCTATGTTTGCATTTGACACTGAGGCAAATTTTTGTATGTTGCTATTGGTGGGTGTTTTCTATTGAGTATTCTCTTGCTATTTTCCATTATTATAGACAAGACTGTACATTGCTACCACTGGATATGATTCAGCTAATGAAGTCAAGGCCACCTGGCTAAGCAACTATTACTTGACTTTGGTTAATAATGAGTATACTAATATAACCTGCATTTTTCCTAGCTGAGTTTAGTGATGGGCACTACCAAGTAGAAGCCCAAATATGGTACTCTCCCCTGATGATGACAATTGTCTGCTGGATCCGCATCCCTGTTGGGACTGGCCAGGACCACGTGCATGTGGCCTGCTGTGTTGTGGTGTGGTCAGCACCCCCCACAGTGCTGGTGGTGGTACTGCCACTACGGGAGCGTCTGTAGACCTCCACCTGCTGCTGTTGCTGACCTACGTCCATGTGGATGACTTCCTTCTCCCACCACATGCTCCAACACAGACACCACATGGTCGAGGATTCCCACCATCTCACCCAACCGTCTATCCAGGACCTCTGCAAAATAATGGTGGGCACCTGCAAGACCATGGATGTTGTCAAGTACAGCAGAATGATTAGCCCTCTGGAGCCTCAGACTCTATCTGGTATAACGTTCCATACATGCCTGTGCCTCCATGATGGCCAAAAACATGTGTCTGGTAACACCTGCTTTGGCAATTCTGCCAGGGGCATGATAGTCAGCAGCCCTCCTACGAGCACCCCTGTACATTTGCCTGTGTGGTACCTCGTTGGTCTTCTGGCTATGGCTGCTGTGTACAGGCACACTTGCCATAGTCCCCACACTGTTAAGTGAACATGTACAGCATGCATTATGGGTAGGTGTGTTAAATGTGTGCATGACAAATACCATGGCCATAACATGGCCGGTGTATTGGCAAACCTGAACAAAACAACGCCATACTCATCAGCTACAGGCTGCTGCCCCAGTTGTATACCAGAGGGACCTACATAGATGTGTGAGAGACGTAATTTCAGTAGCCACACCTGTGGCATTGGTACAGGGTGGGAGCAGCATTTCAGTACATCAACAGTACAAAACCACAATAACGGAGATTATGAACATATGTTCATTACTACACTGCAGCAACAGACTATCTTATCTGATATATGCATGTAGATACTTTACAGATAAAAATGGATAAGCAACAGTGGTCTACTAATTGTGCTCTGGGGCCTTGACTGGATGCTCCTCATCCATTGTTTGGGTGGCACCCACCTCCACAATGTTATCTGTAAGTTGCTGGCTTGGCTGGAGGGCGGGGTGCCCCAAGGCTGGTGAGGAGCTCCTCAGCATGTGTCAGTGGGGGCTGGATGGGATGATCCCCACCTGTGGCTAGCTGGTCCCTCCTAATTGCAGCAGATGGGCGTTGCGGATCAGGTCGGTGGTCCGATGCCACACCTGCTCAAAACTGCGGTTATGCAGGCCAACATCATTCACCCTATGGATGAGTTCATTCCACAGGGTGGTCCTCTCCTGCAGATCATGAGCCCTGCGCCCAAATAGGATGCCATGATGGAGTAAGACAAATTGGATTATTACATCATTTTCTTGTGCTATGAAAGAGGGGAGGCATTCCTGTGACATTGTACCTGGAAGACATAAACAGGAAAAAAGGTCAGAGGACCTCATACTGCAAGGATATATAAGTTGTTAATTGACATCTCCCCCCCCCCATATCTGCAACAATAATCTAAACACACAAATCAATGGGTATGTTTACAACAAACCTACTGTTGGACATATGTCCTATTGTTCAACAAATATTGAAATGTGTTTCTATTAATGTTCCATGTTGAAACACTATCATTGGTGGCCTGTTGCTATCAATGTAACTTGCCTGCCGTTGTAATGGCCACTGTGGTTCCATATCTGCATGTGTTCTTTTTGCCATACAACTGTTACAAATCTGGTGTTTTGGGCTAATGGGAATATCTATGCATACTGTTATAACTAATCCTGGATTGTGTTGACTATTACTAACCCACATATGTTGTAAAACTGCAATACCATAGCACATTTGGGAAAGCCGGTCCCAGTGGACCTAGCTCGCCCACCTCATCTGGCCATGGCACCGGACCACAGCATGTCTGGGACCCACCCTGGGACCTCCTCATCTGCTGGTCCTGCACCACCTTTGGGTGGAACTGCCACGGGGGATGGGGCTCGTCCCACCCATGGAAGCAGGCATGGACAGGATCCTGTCACCCAAATTCAGGTCTGAGGATTGGTGTGTAGCGAGCTCCGAAGAGTTTGGAGAACTGCTATGTCAACTTGAGGGCTGTGTGGCAGAATTAGAGGATCAGTCTGCCCCTCCTGCTCAGCCTCCAGCACAGCCACCATCGGGGCCATGAAGGTACAGTGGTGACTGCCCATGGGTGGGGACCTCAGTCCCACTGTTTCCATTTAGGGGCTCATGGGCCTCTGATTTCCAAACTCACCTCCCCGTCCAAGGTGTTTACCCCCCACGTGTCATATACTGCCCTTGTATGCTGTCTTGTCCGTCTTTAACTGTGTTTCAACCCATCATACCTCCCCAAATATATTTACTATCCTTCCCCAACAACCCACTCTCACCTTAAAAAAAGAAAAGGACAACCTGTTCCCAAAAAATTTCACCCCATACGTAACCGTCCATTTTGCACACATGTCCACTGGACACATATAATCTGGTCTAACTGGCTTCACAACACAATATTGTTGTCCTCACACCTCTCTCAGGGGTTTGAGTAACCAAATATACCTCCAAATTCAGTATATATGCACAGCTGTTGCTGTAGAAAAAAAGGGACAGCTATGGACTTTGCCTGCACCCATCCTGCACATCCCCAGCTACTTTCCCTATTGTCTTTTCCTCTTTGTGCCACCTTTTTCACCACTTTCCTATCACTCCTTTTTTCTTTTCTTTTAAAGAAATTAGCGCAGATAAATATGGAGTGCATTTGGACATTGGATCCACACTCTGAACCTCTCACTGCAAATCATCTGACCAAAGGCAATGTAAATGGGGGTGAAGGGGCCCAAAATTGGGATCTCTTGTAATTATTGCCATTATCCCTTCCTCCACAGCTGAACTGTTCTGACTTGCAACAAAGTAGAGCATCACATGTGGACAAAGCCTAACATTAGGGGAGGATATATAGGGACAGATCATAGATATACCTATTACAAACCTATGAAGTTTGTGCATGATACCTTTCACATTACCATGATTGTTCTGAAGGTGGTGGGGTCTGAAACTCATGTGTTTGTCATGATTTCATTATGTCCACCTTCAGCTATTTGCCAGACTAATATAGATCTTCGAAGGAACAGAACAAACACTGTGGTGGCTTACATCTTGACATTCTGTGCAGATTTGCACAGTTGACAGGTCTGGCTCACTGCCCACAGAGCCAGATGCTATGTCCATAGCAGTTGTTCAGCTGGACATCATTACAACAAGTATTGATGGCACATATAGATCTTTCAAAATCATCTATCCCATTATTACCGACCAAGTATTACATTCAGTTACATGCTGACATGTTTCACATACCTGTTATATTAGGATGCTCTTTTCTGTGTTCTACTTTGGTCTATATTAGAATCTCAAAGTTATGGAACATCAAATACCATATGGTTGACACCATATGATCGAAGTTCTGTAACTTCAAAATAAAAAAAAAATGAAACAAGAAAAACTTACCCTAACAGGTTAAAGCAGGGGGGCAAGCCCACCTGCACCCCCCCTACTTAAATATATCAACTCCGAGACCGCACTACATTGAAGTAAACAGAAATCTCCCCTTATGGAGATTTCCGTTTAAATGTTCGATGTTCTGCACTTTTGCTAATCTCGTGTCGACAATATCAGACTCGATATTGTCAGTTTTTGAGATTCTAATATAGACCCTTTCCACTTCATGATGTCTTTTTTGTTTTTTGTTTTTTTTTAGTATTATTTTTGTTTTTAGTAGTATTTTTGTTTTTCCTCTTATTTTTTATTTCTCTCTCTCTCTCTCTCTCTCTTTCTCTCGCTCTCTCTCTCTCCACTACAGGGATAGAGCTGGATTGAATAGGTTGCAGCATGGCTTTTCTAGATGATGCTCATGATCAGGTGATGGCTTCTGCACCAATTAGTGTTCCCCACTCACTAATTGCATGCAAGCAGCTGTGTAGTTCTTCCAACAGCCAATGTCATAGCAACCCACTACTATAAATGACTACATCATGTGGGCATTTTCCCTTTACCTATATACCAGGCTTTGTCCAGATGTCATGCAGTAAGAGGCTGATAGGTAATGGTGAATTTAGTGCTGACATTCCTGCTATCATTCCAGTGATGCTGTGGACTCCCACACAAATTGTAGGGTAGGGTACATATATACGAGGCCTACAGCTGTACAAAACATGTATGACCTCGTACAGTCTGGAGGTCAGTGTATAGAAAACACTGTTATATGCCCTTATAAGACATGAGTAAAAAAGTATTGGAAGAAACAGATGAGGATCCACAAATGGTCTTTATTGAGCGCTTTCGTTTTCTAAAATAAAAAAAAACTTCATCAGAATAAGGCAAATACAAAGAATCAACGACTGACCCAACTTATATAACACTCTTAATCACACAGGTGTTAATTCTCAATCTGCTTGGGTTGGGCGGGTGGCCTAATGGTTAAGGTATATGCCTTAACAAACACAAGGTGCAGGGTTCAAGTCTCACAAGGGATGATTGGCTAGGCTTAAAATGGCCCGCAAGGGCAGTTAGCTTAGTACTAACCTATGAATCACTTAAAGGTGTAAGCCTCACAAAAAACATTAAATATGTTCCCTAAAAAGTGCAGAACAACATCTATAATGTAAATTTATTTCATTATTGATAAATATTAATGGAATAGACAACATATAAAATTACATACAAATGATTAAAAGACTGCGTATAAGTATAAAAACTTTTGTAAATTCCTTTAGCTATACTTAAAATAATTGGCACATAATAACTCTATGTTGTTTACAGGTCTCAATAGCAATATTTCTATTAGCTCTATACTTAGATTGAGGGCAGAGGGCTATATGTAAACAACATATAGTTATTATGTGCCAATTATTTTAAGTATAGCTATAGGAATTTACAAAGGTACTTATACACAGTCTTTTAATAATTTGTATGTAATTTTATATGCTGTCTATTTCCATTAATATTTATCAATAATGAAATAATTTTATATTGTAGATGTTGTTCTGCACTTTTTAGGCAATATATTTAATGTTTTTTGTGTGCATTTGTGAAAGTGTTTTAGAGGCTTATACCCTTAAGTGGATTGACAATTAACACCTGTGTGATTAAGAGTGTTATATAAGTTGGGTCAGTCGTTGATTCTTTGTATTTGCCTTATTCTGATGAGGTTTTTTTATTTTAGAAAACGAAAGCGCTCAATAAAGACTGTTTGTGGATCCTGGTCTGTTTCTTCCAATACTTTTTTACTCAGTTTGCTGTTCTGTTTATCTGCCCTTGTAAGACATTTTTATGGGGGAGGGGTATGAAATGGTTTTAACCTAGGCTGTTACAACATGTGAGGATATCAATAATAGGAAACATTAAGGTATATGGCTGTACATTTTCATATATTTCTCCAGGGAACAGTGGTGGGCTAGAGCTTACTGTCTTACACACAGTTCTGTTTGTCAGTGTGATAGTGACATTTTAGGTTAAGCATTGTTATGTAACAGATACATTTACATTGTGACAACTGATACATTTCCCCCTAGGGGTTGAGTACAGAGTGTAATTGGAGGCTGTTGAACTACATCTGAAATTAAGTGTTGATTGATTCTTATCTTCAAGGCAAGTGTGTTTTTACTGTTGTACTACTTGAAGGCTTTAGCCTAGACAGCAAAGTATGTTATGTTTTGCAGATTACTGTATCATATGTTTTCTTTGAGAGGTGCTTTAATCAGTTATTATGTATTTCAAACACCTAAATGCTATAAGAAATGGCATAAACAACTGAAAGAGTACACAAACAAACATTTCTATGTATGCAAACTGCATGTAGTGTCATGTCCTTTGCACTGTGTGTGGGCAAAAGTTTCATGCAATAATTCTCATTTGTAGGAAAGAATCAGACACTGGCCATTTGAAAAGGTGGAAACTGTATGAATAATTGCTGTTTGATATGCTGTGCACCCTCTATATATACTCTCTATATATCTATAAGTATTTATATATCTATGTATGTATGTGTGTATATATATATATATATATATATATATATATATATATATATGTGTATATGTATCATTAGAATGTTTGCTGCTTCCACATTGTACATTCCCTATGGTAGATTGACTGTCCTGCATGATATGTTAAGAGAAATCATCCCATCTTTCAGCTGGGATGGCTTACTGGTAACTTGTTGTGGCTAAGTTGTGCGGAGTTCTGGGTTCAAGGCTTGCAAGTGCTGGTTATCTTGTTACAAGGCAGAATAGTTCAGCTGTGGAAGAAGGGATAGAGGCAATAATTGCAAGAGATCCCTATTTTGGGCCCCTTCACCGCCATTTACAGTGCCTTTGGTCAGATGTTTTGCAGTGAGAGGTTTAGAGTGTGGATCCAATGTCCAAATGCACTCTCTCACTCCCTCTCTCTCTCTGTATATATATATATATATATATATATATATATATATATATATAGACATGTATGTCTACATATAAACACATATATATATATATATATATATATATATATATATATATATATACACACACACATTTTCCTTACTGTTGAATGACTGTGCTGCATGATATGTTTGAGAAAACATCACACATGTCTACAGCTCAGATGGCTTAGTGGTGTGTTGCTGTTGACATGGTGTGCAGGGTCCTGTGTTTGAGACTAGCAAGGGATTGTTATTTTGTTGCTGGGCAGAACAAGGGCTGTTAGATACAGAGTGATTAAGGCACTTTTAAGCAGTTGTAAGCAGGTTTGCGAGCGGGTTTTCATGGCAGAAAGCAATGCTAACTTCCTGTTAAATATGCTTACAGACAGCCGCAAAATTGCTTATTCTGTGTAGGCATTGCTTACTGCCGTGCAAACAGGCTTAATCCCGCTTACTACTGCTTAAAAGTGCTTTAATCCCGCTTACTCCTGCTCTAATTTCTTTAAAAGAAAAGAAAAAAGGGGTGATAGAAAAGTGGTGAAAAAGGGGGCACAAAGACGGAAAGACAATAGGGAAAGTAGCTAGGGATGTGCAGAATGGATGTAGGGAAGGTCCATAGCTGTCTATTTCTTCTACAGCAACAGCTGTGCATATATACTGAATTTGGAGGTATATTTGGACACTCAAACCCCTAACAGAGGAGTGAGGACAACAATAATGTGTTGTGAAGCCAGTTAGACCAGATTACATGTGTCCAGTGGACACGTGTGAAATAGACAGATATGTATGGGGCGAAATTTTTTTTTTGGAAAAAGATTGCTCTTTTTTTTTAAGGTGAGAGTGGGATATTGGGGAAGGATAATAGGTATATTTGGGGAGGGAGGTTGGATCAGAAGACAGACAAGACAGGCAAGACAGCATACAGGGGCAGTATATGACATATGTGGGAGGTAAACACCTTGGACAGAGAGGGGTGTTTGGAAATCGGAGGCCCATGAGCCCCCAAATGGTAACAGTGGGACTGAGGTCCCCACCCATGGGCAGTCACCACTGCACCTCCATGGCCCCGAAGGTGGCTGTGCTGGGGGCTGAGCAGGAGGGGCAGGTTGACCTTCTAATTGTACCACATGGCCCTCAAGCTGGCATAGCAGATCTCCCAATGGAGTTTATATATGTCCGATTTCCCACCCTTTGCCATGATTGGATGGTTTTGGATGGTTTTGAATATGCTGAGCTAAGCTAAGCTATGGGCAAATCTGCTTAGCTAAGGTTGGCAGTGCAGGGGCAGGTTTAGCATTGCTTACTAATGGGCAAATCCACTAAGCTGGGCTACTCATTGCTTAGCAGTCATATTTACACAATGCTTACACCTGGTAAGCGGAGCTGTGCAATGCTTAGCATTGCTTATTTTTTATTTTATACACTATCTGTTGTATGGGATTGAGTCATCATTCATTACATATTACAAATCTGTTTACTGACCCTGACATCCCCCAATATGCTTTCATTACATTTACTCATGTGTGACTATACTGTATGGGGCACTTGTGTTTATATGGGGTTTCACAACTTTATTACACTGACACCTCACATCTGGACCTACTACAGTACTCTGGCTAACAAATATTATGTTATGTCATAGCTAATTATAAAAAAATGCTTATGTACTGCTTTCACATGTAAAATGCAAATTGGTTATAATGGGGATCAAACCGGGAATGGTTGCTTGCAAAGCATACAGTTTAATCACTACACTATTGTTGTATTATTTAAGTTAGATGTCTCTTGCTATTTAACTTCTTGTGCTGTTTAAGCTGGACTAAGCATAGCTAAGCAACGCCACACCTGCGCAGCTACGCTTAAACTTTATCAGATTTATAAAAAAAAATATTTGCTGTGTTTGTTCTTTGTACCCTTCAGAATATATCTGCTAATGCTAAACCTATTATTCTATCAAATTTCTGCTTTGTGGGACGATTGTCCCTTATGGCCTTGTCCAGATTCCTTACTCTGATGGGTTGGGAGGTGTGCGCTATATGCGTATGGTAAACCTGTTATTCTATCAACTTTATGGCTTGGTAAGGACGATAGTCCCTTATAGCTTTGTCCAGAGTTCTTACCCTGATGGGTTGGGGGTTTTAGGAGCATTCTCGCTCATTTGAAATTGCTGAATGGCAATTCTGGAGTGCAGGGGGCGTATGCATTGTGAGAGCTCTGCTCTCAGACACACCCCCTGCACTCATACATAGAACCATGTCCATTTTACAGCACGGCAGTGTGTCTTCATAAATATGCATGACACACTGGCGTGCTGCACAGGAACGGTCCCTGCTATGCAGGAATAACTTATTCCTGCACAGCTGCTTGCTGAATCCTGGGGGTGGTGTATTTTCATTATAATGTGTTTTTATTACATCCTGTTTTCAATTGCATATGTAAACTAGGAAAGAAACCAGTGCTACATCTCTTGTGAGTTACCCCTTTAAGCTATTTAAATTTATTTGCCCTTCCACTGTATTCCATAGAGCCAGAATAATGAGTACCCAGCCCCTTCCACTCTATCTTGCTCTTTTAAAATGAATGCTTCACCCGACAACTCTTAGGATATGAATCCATTTTTTTCCATCTTACCTTTAAAATCTGCAACATCTGATCCAAGACAATAAGTCATTGAATAGCCCCTTTTCTCCTGGTGAGAGAAGGAAGAGAAAGTTATAGATTCCTGACTGCCTATGAGTAGGCAGTGAGTGTTTGTGTGGGACCTTCCTGAATGGTCTGGTTGCTATTCAAAGTATCTACTAAGAAAAGACTAAGGTGTTTGACTCAGTTAATTGGTCATAACTACTTTTTTGGTGGAGATAGTACTAAAGATTGTAAGACAAACAATATTTTAGGGAGAAGTGTATAATTTCTGACCTGAGCTAATTGCATTAATTTCTAAATTATACAATAACTCTTGTGCTTATGTTAAAATAAATTATTTTCTTTCTAATTCCATTAAATTACATAAAGGTGCAAAACAAGGCTGTCCATTATCACCTTTACATTTTGCGTTAGCTATAGGACCCTTTGGTAATAGTATTAGATCCAATAAGAACATTAATGGTATCAAAATAAAAGAAGATTTTGAACTAAAGATTCAACTCTTTGCTGATAATATTTTACTAACAAAAGGTAAGTAATGTCTTTCAACTTTTCCCGGTTAGGGGTTGCTACAGCGGAACTCTGGTTCACTAATGATTGGCAGTGGATTTTTACTGTGCCGAGTTGCCAGCCCGACATGCAACCTTCAAAGAAGACACACGCAGTCACACATGCACTTACCTGCATGTCATTATAAGAAACTCGATCATGGGGAGGACATGCAGACTCCACACTGAAGGTGCTCCAGCTGAGAATCGAATGGGAGAACCTCTTGCTGTGAGGCGACAACACTAACTGCTTCACCACCACTGCCATTATTTTGCTAACAATAGGTAATATAGAAAATACATTAGAACATATAATTAGTTCTATGAGTCAGTCTGAAGAAATCTCAAACATAAGATTTAATCATAATAAAACAAGTACATTATTATTCAATTAAAAAAAATTAAAATCATACAAAAAATATTCTAACTTCAATTGGAATACCCTGGTATAACCATTATGTTTAATAGTAAAGAAATGATACAAGCAAACTTTCAACAGGTTGTTGATAAAATTTGTTTAGTCACAAATTGGAACAAATTCTTCTTTACCATGGAAGAATGATTAATGCTTATTAAGATGGTAATTCTCCCTAAAATATTGTTTGTCTTACAATCTTTAGTACTATCTCCACCAAAACAAAATGATGAAGAAAATAAATCATAGGATCGGAGGATCATAGGAGTTTACTAGGCTATCGACTCAGAGGTAATTTCAAGCCTAGCCATTTCATCCCAATGCCATACCATAGCTACACTAGTCAATACTCAGGATTGTATTTAGTAATGACTGCCCATATCCATGTGGGTTGTGGGTGCTATCACCGGTAAGAATTTATGGTGCCCCATCCACTCGTCCAGGTTCCTTCTGAATGCTGTCATAGAGGTGCTCTGTTTCACACAAATTAGCAGCCTATTCCAAAGACCCAGCAGTTGCTGGTAGACAAATCTGTCCCTCCAGGACATCCTGTTTACTGTTTACTCAACCCTGTTTTACTGGGTTGAGAGAGCTCAGCCTCCAGTTTGGCTATATAGTTGCATCTCTCGCATATATTTGAGCTTGTTGGGAGGAGGAGAGGGTGGTCTGTGTACATAAGGCAGTTGTAACATTGCCTCAAGATTCCCAGATTCACCAGCTGGACTGGGGAGTAAACCCGAAACTGACCTTTGGACATGCCTGAATAGTATAGGGAACTACTTATTGACTGATCAGAAAGGACCAATAGGGAGCAAGTACGTAAAAGGAGTATAAGAGGGTGTAGTGCTTAAGTTTATTAGTGTTTACCTGTAAGATTACTTATACGAGCAAGTGCAGGGCTTTAGAATGAAAATAGAGTGCTTATTTTGAGATTTAGAGCCGTTCTAAGGGAAAAAGTGAAGAGCAGACTTTGTGGAGCCGGGAATAGTTTAAACCTGTTTAAGTGGCGCTGCCCGATGATGCGCTATGCGCAAAATCACGCTAAAGTGGGTTTTAAAGCAGGGGACTTGAAAGAGCTAGGAATTAGCCCAAAATGGCCAATAAACAACTATTTTCTGGGCTGAGACCACTCCTCCAGGGACAGATAGGCTGCTCAAAGCTCCCCACTCTCACTAGTGAACAGAGAAGCTTCCCCCTATCCAAGTAAGGATATGGGCAACACAGGAACTTGTACTAAAGTCCAGAATACAGCAAAACCTGAATTTAGGACTATTTTAGCTCAGAAAAGGCGGGAAACAAGGATACATATATATATTTTTTAAGACAGTAACAGATAGCAGGAAAACACAGTAAATGCTTATCACAGGCTAGCGCACTTGAATGGGCAGCCTCAACAGTTAAATTAAACAATAAAAATTACTTTAAAGTGCAGGTAAGCAAAAAATGCAATAACACGCTTATTTAAGTAGTACAGCAGTTACAAACTCGCTTTTCGGGGAGAATATGCAGTCGCTAATGTAAAGGTAGCAAAGAATACTTAAATCAGGTAGCAGTCACTCTTTTTCATCTCTCTGCTGCTAACACCACTCTGCAGGACCACGAGGAGCTTGGCTACGTCAGAACAAGTGCAAAAACTGTGACAAAAAGGGTTTTAAAGCAGGGGGACTTGAAAGAGCTAGTAATTAGCCCAAAATGGCCAATAAACAACTAGTTTTTGGGCTGAGACCACTCCTCCAGGGACAGATAGACTGCTCAAAGCTCTCCACTCTCACTGGTGAACAGAGAAGCTTCCTCCTATCCAAGTAAGGATATGGACAACACAGGAACTTGTACTAAAGTCCAGAATACAGCAAAACCTGACTTTGGGACTATTCTAGCTCAGAAAAGGCGGGAAACAAGGATATATGTTTTTTTTTTTTAAGACAGTAACAGATAGCAGGAAAACACAGTAAATGCTTTGCACAGGCTAGCGCACTGGAGTGGGCAGCCTCAACAGTTAAATTAAACAATAAAAAATGATTTTAAAGTGCAGATAAGCAAAAAATGCAATAACAAGCTTATTTAAGTAGTACAGCAGTTACAAACTCGCTTTTCGGCGAGAATATGCAGTCGCTAATTTAAAGGCAGTAAAGAATACTTAGCAGTCACTCTTTTTCGTCTCTCTGCTGCTAGCACCACTCTGCAGGACTGCGAGGAGCTTGGCTGAGTCAGAACAAGCGCAAAAAACGTGCCAAAGTGGGTTTTAAAGAAGGGAACTTGAAAGAGCTAGGAATTAGCCCAAAACGGCCAATAAACAACTAGTTTCGGGGCTGAGACCACTCCTCCAGGGACAGATAGGCTGCTCAAAGCTCCCCACTCTCACTGGTGAACAGAGAACTTCCTCCTATCCAAGTAAGGATATGGGGAACACAGGAACTTGTACTAAAGTCCAGAATACAGCAAAACCTGAATTCAGGACTATTCTAGCTCAGAAAAGGTGGGAAACAAGGGGATATATATATATATATATATATATATATATATATATATATATATATATATATATATATATATATATATATATGTATATATATATATCTTTTTTTTGTTAAGACAGTAACAGATAGCAGGAAAACACAGTAAATGCTTTGCACAGGCTAGCACACTTGAGTGGGCATCCTCAACAGTTAAATTAAACAATAAAAAATGACTTTAAAGTGCAAGTAAGCAAAAAATGCAATAACAAGCTTATTTAAGTAGTACAGCAGTTACAGACTCGCTTTTTGGCGAGAATATGCATTCACTAATGTAAAGGCAGTAAAGAATACTTAAATCAAGTAGCAGTCACTCTTTTTCATCTCTCTGCTGCTAGCACAACTCTGCAGGACCACGAGGAGCTTGACTGAGTTGGAACAAGCAGTGGGATTTTCAGAACTTTCTATTACCTGACACCAAACCTGATTCTCATTTGCCCAAATGCCTCTTGCTATTATTTCTTTCAATAAATGAATAAATAAAGTTAACTTATATAAAATGTGCATATTTTTATTTCTTCCTATATTACAATTTGGCTGCTCTCATTTTCAACAATGGGGTAATGGAAATATTCTCATTCAAACCAGGTGGAACAGTGGCCTGCAATGTTATTTGCCACAGTAACTCCCTGTATTCAAATTTTTCCTCCCATAGCCCCCCTCATTTCTTTCTTCACCTCTTCTAAAACATACAATGAATAACGTGCTTTCTTACATTCCTTTAAATGTTTGAACAAAGCATTTGTCTCTTTTTTTGGTTTGTATGTTATAATAGTGTTCGTAAATCATTCTCCTCAATTTATGTTCTGTTTTCCCTAAATAAAAGGACTCATATTCTTCACAGCTTGTGAGGTAAACTAACCCAGAAGAATTACAATTGGAAAATTCATTTCCAGCTATCCACCTATTCCTACTAGCTAAGAATATTTTTTTTATTCATAATATAGCCACATTGCGAGCAACACCCGCATTGCCATATTTATGATCACTCCATCTTCATGATTTTCTTAACCAGACCCACACTAGCATTGAATTCTAGTACTACAACCTTCCTAAAGTCTTCGTCATGATCTTTGCTCAGTCCTACCTTGTTTAGAAATAATTCACCTAAAATAGGCTTAAATCTTTCCTTCCTACCTTCATTGACTTCCTTCCTAACTTGCTGAATCATCTCTGTTGGGTAACCCCCTTTCTTGAATAACATCTCAAGTAAATTGCTTTCTTCCTCAAAATCCTCATAGGCAGAGGTCATTCTACTTGCACACACATATTGCCCCTTTATAATATTCTCTTTATAGTGAAAGGGGTGTGCGCTGTCAAAATGTAGGTAGCAATTTGAAAATATGGTATTTCTAAAATTTTTTGAATTTTATTTATTATTCTTTTTATAAATTTCTACATCTAAATATTGTAGTCTTTTGTGGGAAAAGTTGTGGGTAAATTGCAGAAATATGGTTGTATTATTTAAAAAAGCTATAAATTCTTGTAATTTATCTAGGGAAGCTTTCCATAAAATACATATGTCACCCAAAAACCTTCTGTAGAGTATCCAACAACCAGAGTAAATAGACCTCAGTATGCACTTTTCTTCACATTTTGTCAAAACGAGATTAGCATAGGTTGGCACATGCCACTTCCATTGCCACTCCCTGTATTTGTTGGTAACAAAAGCATAAAAATCAGATGGACCCACCCTCAAGGCCGATAGTTTCTGATGAAAGGTCAAAAACCTTAACTTTAGCAAAATATGTAGATATGAAGCTTAAGAAATTATGGCTAAAAAGGAAAATGATTTTGAGGGATTCTTGGGACTTTTTAAGGGGAAATGAAAAATGAATTATATAATGAAAATGTTAATTTTATTACAGTTGATGTAGTCAGTCTATTTTCTAGTATTCCACACACTGAAGGTATGCAAATGTTTGAAGAAGTTATATTTGAGGATGGTGAACTTACACAGAACGAAGAGTTGGTCGGTTTAAACCTTATGGATTTGATCTTAAAATACAATTTTATATATTTTAAAGGAGAATTTTACCAATAAATACAGGGAGTGACAATGAGAGTGGCATGCGCCCCAACCTACGCTAATCTCGTTTTGGCAAAATGGGAAGAAAAGTACATACTGAGGTCTATTTACTCTGGTTGTTGGACACTCTACAAAAGGTTTTTGGATGATATATCTATTTTATGGATAGCTTCCCTAGATAAATTACAAGAATGTATAGCTTTTTTTGAATAAAACAATCACATTTTTGGAATTTACCCACAACTTTTCCCATGAAAGACTACAGCATTTAGATGTAGAAATTTATAAAAAAGAATAATAAATTCAATTCAAAAATTTTTAGAAAGACCACATTTTCCAGTTCCTACCTACATTTTGACAGCACACACCCCTTTCACTATAAAAGGAATATTATAAAAGGGCAATATGTCCGTGCAAGCAGAATGACCTCTGCGGATGAGGATTTTGAGGATGAAAGCAATTTACTTGAGATGTTATTCAAGGAAAGCGGTTACCCGACAGAGATGATTCAACAAGTTAGGAAGGAAGTCAATAAAGGTAGGAAGGAAAGATTTAAGCCTATTTTAGGTGAATTATTAATAAAGAAGTTAGGATTGATTGAAGATCACGACAGAGACGTTGGAAAGGTAGAATTCAATGCTAGTGCAGGTCTGGTTAAGAAAATCATGAAGATGAAGTGGGAAAGGTTTGTAGGGTTTACTGATCTAGGGGATATCCCTAAAGATCCATTAAATGTTGTTTATAGAAACTCTCAAAATTTGAAATGCTTGTTAGAGGCTGATCATAAATATGGTAATGTGGTTAAAAGAAAGAAAGGGACCTATAAGTGTGGGCGTTGCTCACAATGTGGCTATATTATGAATAAAAAAAAATCTTAGCTAGTAGGAATAGGTGAATAGCTGGAAAATAATTTTCCAATTGTAATTCTTCTGGGTTAGTTTACCTTGCAAGCTGTAATGAATGCGAGTCCTTTTATATAGGGAGAACAGAATGTAAATTGAGGAGAAGGATTTACGAACACTATTATGACATACAAACCAAAAAAGTGACAAATGTTTGGTTCAAACATTCAAAGGAATGTAAGCAAGGACATTATTCATTTTATGTTTTAGAAGAGGCGAAGAAAGAAATAAGAGGGGTGCTATGGGAGGAATAAATTGAATACAGGGAGTTACGATGGCAAATAACATTGTAGGTCACTGTTCCACCTGGTTTGAACAAGAATATTTTCATTGCCCCATTGTTGAAAATGAGAGTAGCAAAATTGAAATATAGGAAGAAATAAAAATATGCACATTTTATATAAGTTAACTTTATTTATTAATTTATTGAAAGAAATAATAGTAAGAGGTATTTGGAGAAATGAGAATCAGGTTAGTTGTCAGGTAATAAAGAGTTCTGAAAATCCCACTGCTATAGTTAGAAAAAGGGTGCAATTTTAGATTAAGGCCACAAAAGGGAGCCCTTGTTTTAGTATTAGGTCAAGAAAGAGGGCAGAGGTTAGCCTATTGTCATTCCTGTTTTGCTTTATGGCAGTAGTAAAGGAAAGGAGGGCTGAGGTGGTGCTGTTGTATGGCCTGAAACCATGCTGGGAGTCAGATAGTAAGTTATTCTGTGAAATGTATTGCATCAGTTGCTTGTGTACACATTTCTCCATTATTTTGGCTAGTGGGGAAAGAATGGCAATGGGTCTATAGTTGGATATGTCTGAGAGACTGTCACCTTTATGGAGTGGGATGACATGAGATATTTCCAGAGGGAGGGGATAGCATTTTCGGATAAGGTTCTGTTGATTAGGATAGATATGGGATATGCAATGGCATCTGCAGCTATTTGTAGGTAATCTGCAGGGAGGAGGTCAGCTGTGAGGGTGGTAGGTTTTAGTTTTTTTAGAAGTGTTTTGATGAAACTAGTGGATATTGGTTGGAAGCTAAATTCCGGGTGATTATTAGGCAGATTAGGCATGTGGTTTAATTTAGAGGGGGTTAGTTGATTTGCTAGGGATTGGATTGTTTCAGTGAAAAAGTTATTAAAGGTGCTAGCTATGGTCTCTGGGGAACTATGGGTGTAGTTAGCCGGGGTTAGGGTGGTGGAGTGACCTGGACAAAGTAGTTGATTTAAGCCTGCCCAGAACTTTTGAGGGTTGTTGTGGTGTTTTTGCAGGAGGTTTTGGTAATAGCTTTTTTATCCAGTAAAATAGATTTTTTTTGTATCATTCCTGAGTTGAAGATATTTTAGATGGTCAAGTGGGCTTTGGTTGTTCTCCAGCTGGCCCAGGCTCTGGTTTTAGTTTTGATTTTAGCTTTGGTATCTTTTGTGAGCCATGGTTCTGTATTTGATCTAGTTTTTATTGTAAGTGCTGGAGCATGGAAATCAAGGATACTTAGGAATTTAGTGTTAAAGTGATCTATGGCCTCCTCAAAAGTTAGATGTTTTTAGTTTTGACCAGTCAACTGCTTTTAATTAATTTTGGAATATAGCAGCATCAACGTTTTCCTGTTTCTAAATGTTTTATATTTGGGCTGGTGAGGGTTCCCTGCCTTATGTTTTATGATATAGGTTAGACAATGGTCGTTTTTACTTCATTAATGAAACATTCCTAAGAGTAGAATCAGTAGTTAGGGATTTGGGTATATGTGTAGTTAGTAAACTGGCTTTCAATCAACATGTATTAAAGCTAGTAAGGACATCATTCTGTGTTACTGAACCTATAAGCAAGGGCACTGCATCCACATCCAGGGACATTATTATTCCACTGTATTCAGCCCTCATTAGGCACAGCACTGAGTACAATTGCCCCTTCAATATGTATTTGACAAGGTACATGCAATACCTAGAATATTCACAGAGGATCCACACCAAATAAATACAGGGCATAAACAGCATGTCTTATGTAGATCACCTCCAAGCCCTATCTCTATACTCTGTTTTCTACAAAATGTTGAGGGGCAGTGTATGCCTGGCATACAAGGCATCCTTGAATCCCACTCTAATGGACCTTTTGCATGTCCACAAAGTGAATAGCATCAGGATCACTAGATCTAGGGATATACATTTTGCTTGTGACATAAACAGGACATGTTGGGGGAACAGGTATGTGTCTTAGTGAATTCTCCTTTTCTGGAACAGGCTTCCCATCGATGTGAAGCAGAGCTCTTCCCTAAAGCTATTCAAAAGAAACCTGGACCAGTGGATGGGAAATTTGAAAACAAGTCCAGATCTAGCAGTAGCACCTATATCTCTAATGGACAGAGGCAGCCTGTAAAGCTTGCCCCAGCTTACACATACCCCTTAAAATAACCTCTAACACACATACATGTGTGGAATACAATTGGGATGTTTGGCTTGGCTTATAAAGATCCCAGTGGCTGTTAATCTTGTATATACATATGAACCTGAACTCCTACAACTGCTGCCTTCCTTACTTGTTGGCACCTGTCTGTTTAGTCCAAATCATCATTTATCATTTCAATGGACATGAATGTTGTGGAGAAGGTGGTTTCTAAAATATGGTTTGCAAATTCAGATAAAAAAATTACAGCCCTAAACATGTTACATAAAAGTGGTATATATCAATGGAAGTCAGTGATAGCAAATATAGCGGGTGATTTTTTTCATTCTAAAAGATAATTTCACAAAAAAAAGGTAGAGAGCAAAGTTTTTCTGAATGTCTGAAAGTAGAATTTAGGATGAATATTTTGAATTATTTTAGTGGAGTGTTTGAAAATAGCTGTATGCTTTTTCCCTAAAGATGAGTTATGATAAGTGTCTGGCAGCCTTTCAACTTCTAAAATGAAATATTGTATTTGTGATACATTCATAATGAAATTTAGAATGCTGGCTGGCAGACGTATAACATAAAGTCATTTGTCTCTAGAATGGTATTACTTAAATATCTTCCTTTAGGCAAGGAAGCTAGAGTGCTGAAATTCACACCTCTAATTCCTTTGAAGCATACATGTAACTACTTATCCAGGGCTTGTTTATCTGCAAAGTTTGTAATATTTGCTTAAATGTGCAATATGTATCTGTTTAATTCACTGAACTGATTCATACTGTCAGTAAGCATATTATTTGTAATATCATAATAAATTAATTTACTTGCTTAACTGTGTGAGTGTGATTATCAAGGATACTTTTCAGAGACCGCAAGGCAGAGTGTATAGTACTCTGAATATAAACAGAATCATAAACACTACATATGTACAGCTGTATAACTATGCATGTAAATTTATGACAAGTACAGTACTTTGGAATGTAAAGACATATTTCAAATGTGCACTGTAGCATTGCAGGCATTACTGAAGACTAAAACTGTAACTGTGATTATAACAATAATATTTATAGTTGAAATTAGAAAGAAAAATAAATAAATTAAATCAATATAAAATGTATAAAACCATCGGATAATTGGACTCCTCATTAATGATGTTTGCTTTGTCCTTAGAAAAGGTGATATTTTACCAGTTCTCAAGTATGGACTCCCTCTGCTGGCACCCATGGATGTCAATATTGCTGTACTTCAGATATCATTAAATAAAATTAACCCATAAAAGGCAGCATTATTCCCATGTACTGACAACTGCATACTTATATCCTAGCTATTTTCATCTCCAAGTTCCCAGTCTTAAACAGTGCTCATTTTATAGTCTTCCTTATTTACTTATCTTCTCACTAGATCCATGTGCTCAAATTGACAAAACCTTAATACCAAAAAAATCTTAATTTCCTTATCAATAGCATACCATACAGGATTTGTAGTACTACAATTTCTACTTTAAAAAAGAGAGCTGAACTACTTCCTCATACATTTACACAGCTGCATTGACCTTTGTCAGGTCATCTAATCTTATTGCTTTCAGTATTACCACAGGTCATACTATCTCTTTAAAGACGCTTTATGGCTTTCAACAAACACCATCAAATGTAGATGGTGTCCTCCACCATCATGCAATACATTTCCTTTCTTCTAAGTCACTTTATAGTTGCTGTCTTAATAGCATTCAGTTGCTGCTTAGATGTTTCTATCGCCTACTTAATCTAGCTAATAGCCTACAAAACCAGTTCCTTTCTTTAAAAAATCTACTTCCTAAACTTTCACTTTTTTGAATTTTCGCATTTTGCCTTGTCTTTGTGTGCTGTATGGACACTGTTTCACTGTACTTGCGATATTCTACTCATATATTGAACTTCTCTAGAAAACAGTCTTTGCCTCATTTATTAGTCTAATATCTGCTTTGATTATCCCCTTGTACTCTTCGTTGTATTCTTGCTGTTGTACTTTGTGTGTCTTTTGTAATGCTACTTAAAGGATGTTATGCATTTCTTGTGTTGTTAAACTGTAGGTAGGTCACAGCTGAAAAAGAGCCTTCAAAGCCTAGTGTACCCAGACACTGTAAACAATTAAAATAAGCAAACAAACAACTGAATAAATGAATGAGTGAACAAATAAATAAATACTTGGGAAATATACAGGAAGAACATTCTATGGAAGTGGATGTTTGAATGCTTTCAGTACAAGGTAGAGGAAAGCATTGTTGATTATAAAGAAAGCACTGCAGTTGTCAGCTCTAGGTATGGTTAAGGAGTCAAAAGGAAATATGGTAGCAAACACAAAACTCATAGATGATTTGTGAAGCAAGAAGTATAAGAACACTCTGAAAGGACAATGGAAAATTGGAGAAAACTCTTAATCATTAGATAAGCTGAGGGAGGACACTGGTACACAGTGACTTTGTATTAAAATAAAGGTCACATTGATGTGCTCCGAAATTGTCAAGTTGATACGCATGTGTATGGGGATGGCAAAGAACATGCACATAAGAGTAAATGAAGGATCTTAAACAAAGGAAAAAATAGTATTGGTATCAATCTTCATTTTCTACACAGCCTTTTTCACTTTGATAATTTTTAGGGTTCTGTCATGGAGTCTCTAATATTCATAACATTAAAGGCTACATCATTTCAGCTTAAATACATAGCTATACACTGCTCATCTAGTATTGCTCAGCTCTAACCCACACCTGACCCCGGTAATAACACAGATGACCTCTGACCTTTCTCTTATCTGTTACTAGCTGTGACTTGATAGCACTCTTAACAGTTTGAGCTCAGGGTGGCTACTTCCTTCGCTCCATCTTAGATATTCTTCTGACACAAGCACAGACCTTAAGGAGATGAGAAATCACAAATTCTGGCATTCAGGACCAGCAGTGTACCCCCCTGAACTATAAAAACACAGAAGATCTTGAGCCTGTAGGTTTCAAACTCATGCCTTTCTTTTTCAAAGCCTGTGCATAACCACTATACCATGGTGGAACTGTCATAAATAAATATGCTTACATTATTTACATTCTGAATGAGGTATCATACCATTTCCCATTACTTACACTTTCATAAATCGCTACTATAACAACAGGCCTCTCATCTGTAAGGTGATGGTAATTTTTACTATAATTATACAGATCTGCACTTCTCAGAGCATACTTATATGTTTCTATTAACTCTCATAACAATCAAATATACTTTACTTATTCTGAATTCAATATTATCCTTACTTGAGGCAAACGTTGGATGCATCATTTAACCAACCAAAGCCCTTTGCTGTCACTCCATTCTGAATATCTGTATCTCACTATGACTCGCACACTTACTGACAGTTTAGACCATTTATCTTAGTTTCTATTACCTCCATTTTGATTACTGCTATTCTGTGAAAGTCAAGCCATTACTGCAGTGGATTAAGGCCACGAGCTGCTAATGAGCTACTTCCTGTAGTCCGGAGTTTGATTCACTCAGCCTCCATGTCCCTACTGTGTGACTATATACAAGTCATGTGTCCAGACAGTGCTCTCAGGTTGTACCTGAAAAAGGATACTTGTGTGTAGTGGGTTTACCCAGTTAGTAAATACATAAGAAAATAAAAAATGTCCTTACATAAGAAAATAAAACATGTCCTTTTAATTAGGATGTGTTACTTTCTAATCTCAGTCTCAAAACCCTCTATCAGCAAAACAGGTAAATTATGTTTTTCATTACTCAGTGATAACATTTTGCTAAAGTGCTACCAACCCCCCCCCAGCTGCTCCTTCCTTTTAAACATGACCGTTTTCTACTTGCCTTCTTTATCCAATTTTATATCATTTAAACTAGAACCCATATCCATTATAATAATGCATCCCTTATCAATTTAGGGTTTAACATAAATCCTCTTTCTACAAAATGTAATTGTCTGGTACATTTAAAATTCATCTGCTAAACATTTTTACTCTGTATAACAACCCTGCTTTAATCAAAACATTACCCCATGTATCTCTCAAAATAAAAAAAATATTTTTAAATTGTATATATTTAAATTACATATTTCTTAAATCTATCTTTATCTATATATCTATGTTTCCATCTATCTATCTATCTATCTATCTATCTATCTATCTATCTATCTATCTATATGCCTATCTCTCTGTCTATTTATACAGCTATGTATCTCTCCCTCTCCCTCTCTCTCAATTTATATATATATATATATATATATATATATATATATATTTATATATATATATATATATATATATATATATGTGTGTGTGTGTGTGTGTGTGTATGAGGAAAGCTGATATCATTTTTAATCAGCTGTATGTCTTAAATATATCTATCACTAACATATTTTCCAGTCAGTGAAACATATCATGACTAGTAGACCTATTTATAGTACACATCAATCACTTTAGCTGAATAATCAATCTCTGCCACCAGGACAAGGCAGTTCCAATTGCATACCCTTAATAGTACCAAGAAGTAAACAACGATGCTCTTTCTATCAAGTACCAAGAAGGAAACAATGATACTCATCCTATCACCAGGACACCTTTTTTCTGTTACACTTTCTACCTTTCAACTGTCCCTGATTTTCAGGGATGCCCTTGATTTTGACTCATATTTTAGCTGTATAGAACTAGTCATGTTACATGGCAAAACTTTTTCTACTGCTTTGCCAACCAGTATCTGCAACTTTACAATACTTGTTTTCCGACATGCAAAAAAAAAAAAACAAAAAAAAAAACAAAAGAAGATATGGAATCCTCACCATATTGTATTACACTTTCCAAATTATTATTCCACTCGAATGGTTTATATTTTTGATACTCTAATTATAGTTCAATATTTATACTTTCTTGCATTTTTTTCATTAGTCCATACGTTTCAGTTCACTTGAATTGTACTTAACATCTTCTAGTGTAATATTTCCATATGTTTAAAACCTGTCATGTTATACAATAAGTATCATGCTCAGAGAAAAGAAAACATACTCTAATAAACACAAGCATTGAATAAGCATGGATAAGCATACAATATAGTAATATTCTTCCATAAAAATTTCTATGGAATTAACACTCTTAATAGACATCTGTTTAAATGTCTTTAATACAAATATTTAATAGGTTGTACTATGACTTAACAAAGTCAACAACCTCAAGCATCAGAAATATCAAAAAAGTAATGTCCAAAACTCAGAAGAGTGAAATTTTTAACTTAAGCATGTTTTCCTTGGGGGCTAGCACCTCTGCACCCCCACTTATTAAAATATACCAACTTCATGGTTGCATGAGCTTGAATAAGGAATACATTTCCCAAATGAAGGAAATCATTGCCATTACACAATTAGAAAATGCACCAGCAATGATTTCCTATGGAAAATGACAGATGTTGCATTCTTTAGCTTTTTTCTCTAAAGTCTACTGTTGCTCAAAGAATTTCACTGCAACCACCTGTAGAGGAGCCTATTTAATGACATACACATATAAAAACTATATTTTTATTCCCTTCAAAATCTGTTGAATGTAAGTACCCATTTAATGCATTTGTGTTTCATCAAAGCTAAAAAAGACAAAGCGGGGGAATTCAGTAATCCTCCGTGTAAGACGGACGAAGTCCTACTCGGAGACTGCCATCAAAGAGTATGACATCAGTGCGTCATGCATATGCATGAGGGCATGCTAACTCAACTCCCAGGCTAACACGGAGCATGTAAGAGTGCAGGGGGCATGTCAGACTGCCGAGCAGTCCAAATATCCACTCCCCTGCAAGTGCCTAAATCTGCAAACGTCAGCAGATATGAGCAGGTCCGCTCAAATGTGTATACCCCCAACACTACACTCCCCCACATTGAAAACCCCCTGTACAAATGAAATAAAATGTAAAACATTTTTTTTTATTATTCACGATATAGCTGCCCGTATTTGCGCGTGTGCGCGGGTGTGCCCATTGCTTAGCTACAGTTAGCAGTTTAGACATCGAAGAGGATAATAAATCACTTATATGCAAATTAAACCAAATAGCAATAGTGTAGTGGTAGAGCCTTCGCACAAAGAAGAGGCATTCCCGGTTCGAGTCCCACCACTCCCCTTCCCATTTTCTATATATATTTTCTATAATATATATATTCCATTCTAAAGACATGCTTCTGGAGCATTTCTCCCCGGGCCTCCACTGAAAACAGGATCTGTGGAACATAGTCAGACTTTCCCAGTCAACAAATGTTAAATAAAAAATAAAAATAAAATAAAATAGGAAATCAGTGCATAAAAATAATTCCTGACATTTACTTTTTAAATTTTATTAAAATGCATTGAAATGGCCTATGTAGTAGTGAACAATATTTTAAATATATATATAAGAAGGTGAAACGGTCATGCATACTAATGAATGCATAAGTAATCTATCTTAAGCAATGTGAAGCACTGCTAAGCAACGTTTACCAGTATTAAGCACATTTAAGAATAATTGCCCATAGCTAAGCACTGGTTTAACTAGTGCAATAGCTTTGCACGGAGCTGCGCATCGTGCCTAGTGCAAACCAAACTGTTTGCGTGAAGCTGTACACCGCGCTAACTAGCGCAACGTCTGTCAACGTCAGGCAACATCGGTAAATGTAGATCAGCGTTGGGCAAAGTTGAGCAAAGTTGGCTAAACACAGCCACACCCCCTACCGGTCAGGCCAGTAGTAAAATAAAAAAGCAATGAAAGGTCTCGAACCCAGAATAGTGTGCACCATAATCACAGTACTGCTCCACTAAGCCATGACAACATTTGCTGTTCATGGACTGTCAACACACATATACATATTAATCAAAGTTTACCCAGTGCTAAGCAGGTGTGCACTCAGCTGAGAACTTTCAAATCACAAATAAGTGCAGGAAATGAGGCATATTTAAGCTCCATAGGTGGGAATACTCGCCATAACTGGTTGTAGCTCCCATCTGCAGGCAGCAATGGCTGGTGTCAGAGAGGGCTCTCGCTTCTGAGTGCAACGGTGGGGCATTGAGGAGTCAAAAGTGATGGTTTGGCTCCTCGTCCATCATCGTGATGCTAGACTCCTGCAGGGCCAGTTCCAGGGCATGAAATACAAAGGGGAAGCCTGGAACCATCTCGCACATGAACTCACCAGTGCCACAGGCATCCCTCGGACTGGTGAGCAGGTTAGACATCACCATGCAGACCTGAAGAGGTGCAAGCAGGACCACCTGAACCAATGGATACAGGAGGCCCGTGGGATGCAAAATGCCCCACTACTGTGTAGGTAGCCATGGACTGAAGTATGTAAAAATTGCTAGTGTAGTCGATAGTATGGATAGGTATATGTCTCAATATCACTTAATTTACTTCACAGCTGCAGGTGTCCATGCTGAGAATCAGCAAACCTATGCAGATAGGCTGCTAAGGCTGTGCCACCAGGCAGGTTAGTAATTTTTCTGCATGTACTGTTATATAAAATAAGTGAGAGAACCTGACTAAAAGTGTCGTAGCCCAATAATAAAGGTATAATAAGACATGAATAACCTCTCTGCATGTACTGTTATGTAAAATAAGTGAGAGAGCCTGAAAAAGAGTGTTGTAACCATTAATAAAGGTATAATAAGTCCTGAATTATTTCTCTGCATGTATTGTTATATAGAATAAGTGAGAGAGCCTGAAAAAGAGTGTTGTAAACCATAAATGAAGGTATAATACATCTTGAATAAGATGTCTGCATGCACTGTAATAACAAATAAATGAGAGAGCCACTAGAAAAGTGTGTAATGTAATTAATAAAGGTAAAACTCCTGTAGTGTGTCCGTGTCACTTTCTTCGAAATGTTGATATACTTTTGCAGTATAGAAATAGCAGTGTTGTATTAAGCGCTGTCAGCCCACACTTGGGTAGGCCCACAGAAAGAGGACGGAGGGAGTGCCATTATCTCTTAAGTATATATACAGTCCTCAACTGTAGTTTCAAGGCTGGCATGTACAGGTAAATCTGGCACATGAGTAGCTTGTTATTGTGTTCACCGGAAATGTCAGTATGCTGTTAGAAATGTAGGGGGCTGTTAAAATATAACTAATAATGTCACCTGAACATATCCAGATATGCAGATGTATGAATATAAATAAAATATATAAATACGTAGCAGTAACATCTGCATCCTGGACAGTTTGTATATTAGATACAGGTCAGGTACATAAGGAACTAGCAAAAAGCATCCCACAACGTAATGGACATTGCCTAGTGTAATAATACATGTAGAGGATATATACCTGCAGTCAATAGGAATGTAGTGTAAACTATAAGTTCATATAAGTTGTTAATGGAGGTATCTTTTTACACCCTACTGTATGTGCATAAACAATGAAAATCCACACCTCAATGGGTATGTGTAATCTCAAAACATTTGTTGGGACATATGTCCTATTGGTTTATAAATATCTGCATTTACTTTGATGCATGCACCCTGTTCAAACACCACAATCTTGGTGGCCTGTTGCCACCAATCATTCCTGCATGCTGTTGGAATGTCCACTGTTGTTCTATATATGCATGTGTTATGCTTGCTGTTCAACTGTCGGAACTCTGGTGTGTTGGGTTAATGGGAATATTACTGAATGCTGTTACAATTCATTTGGAATGCTGTTGGCTATATTGTCATTAAATTCACCTAAACACAGAATGTATGGGAAGGCCAGTCCCAGCGGACCCACCTGTCCCACCTCAGCTGGCGATGGCACCTGGCACCAGCAGGTCCGGTGCCCAGCCCGGGACCTCCTCCTCCATTGGCCCTGTGCCACCTTTGGGTGGAAGTGCTGCAGGGGATGGGGCTCATCCCCCTGTGCAAGCGTGGCTGGAGGAGGGCCACTTATCACCCTGTGAATGGTCCGGGTTGTGGTGCGTAGGGAGATCCAGCGTTCAGTCGCTAATCCCCTACACCAGCTCGAGGCAAAAGTGGCACGACTCATGGGTGAGCCTGCCCCTCCTACACAGTTCCCAGCACAACCACCCTCCGGGCTGTGAAGATGCAGTGGTGATTGCCCATGGGTGGGGATCTCAGTTCCACTGTTGCCATCTGTGGGCTCATGGGCTTGCGATTTCCAAACATCCTTCACCATCAATGGTGTTCACCCAGCCATGTGTCATATTCCACCCCTGTATACGTCTTGTTTGTCTTGTCTGTTTACCTCTCCAACCTACCTCCCAAAACATACCTACTTCCCCTACCCCACATTCCACTCTCACCTGAAAAAAAAATGGGCAATCTGCTCCCACAAAAAAATTATGCCCCATACATAGCTGCCCATTTTGCACAAATGTCCAATGGACACAGAAACTGAAATTTAATTGGCAGTACAACATACTTCGTTGTCCTCACCCCTCTCTCAGGGGTGGAAGGTTTCAAATTTCCCTCCAAATTACTAGTATATGCACAGCTGTTGCTGTTAAAGAAATGGGCAGCAATGGACCTTCCCTACACCCATCCTGCACATCCTGAGCTGTTTTCCCTACTGTCTTTCCCTTTTTGTGCCCCTTTTTCACCTTTCCTATCTCCCCATTTTCTTTTCTTTCAAAGAAATGAGGACAGGGGTTAGCGGGAGTAAGCACTTTTAAGCAATAGTTAGCGGGCTTGCGTGAGTATGCGCATGTGTGCGCTTAGCTAAGTATTGTTAAGCATCGTGCAAACCCACACAAACCCGCTTACAACTGCTTAAAAGTGCCTTAGTCA